>NC_085002.1:9763537-9886037 GCF_963854185.1 Sardina pilchardus | reverse complement strand
GATAACAACAGTTTAACCGGAATAATCCGGTTCGATATGTCATGTTGCCATCAGCATTCAGCTGTCAGAGTCTGTTGCCATTCTACTTGGGAAGGATTGACATTTGGTGGAGATGCTAAAACTTCTCAGGGACTTCCATCTGGTCAAGAGCAAAGAGGAATCTGCCCTTGCAGCTATTTCACACACCATCCCATCAGACACCTGTGACGGCCGCCGATAAGACCACTCACGTCTCACCTCTCTCTGAAACGACAGCACACAGGACCCCCCCCCCCCCCCCCCCCCCCGCCACACACACACACTCCTCCACCCACCCTCCACACCTCTGCCATTAAAAAGCATTTATTTAACATTACCATATCCCAGCATGCCCTGGGAGAGGGACCTTTTTCTTTTGCACTCCTGGCATGAATTGCTGGCGGCTGCATCTGCTGAACTCGATAAGGACCGGCGCGGGCCGGGCGGCACGCAGCGAGTGTATCAGCAGACAGCTGCATAATTAAGGGCCCGGTGGAGCCGCGAGGCTTCTCCAAGACCAGCGCGTGCGCTCTCCTCCTCCTCCTCCTCCTCCTCCTCCTCCTCCGCCGAGGCCCCAACACCAGCAGCTCTCCCCACGCTCACGGCTGCCGCGGAGGATGGCTGGACTCAGGCGGAGCGGCGAAGGGGGAGGGAGCGGAGAGGAGATGACAGTGGAGGGGAGGGGAGGAGAAGGGAGGAGGGGATAGAGGAGGGGAGGGGGGAGGAGGAGAGGATAGAGGAGGGGAGGGGGGAGGAGGAGAGAAGGATGGGGGGTGGCAGCGTTCTCCCTCTCACAGCTACTGTTAGAGCCTCAGGTCCAGTCTGATGCGGCTTACCCCTCTGGGTATTTGCTGTTTATGCTGCGCTACTCATGTGTGCCTGCGTGTGTGCGCATGTACAACCACATGCCCACACACACATACACACACATTCACACACACACACACACACACACACACACACACACACACACACACACACACACACACACACACACACACACACACACACACCCCACCCCACACACAAACACACAAACACACACACAAGCCTAACATCGGATATGCTCGACACACACACACACACACAGGAACAAATCCACATATGTATGTATGTATGAATGAGGTATGCATTCTTACAAAATCAGCATGACCGTCAATCATCCATTGTCTCCATCCTCCCCCTTCTCTCCTTGCTCCTGTAGTATCACAAACAATAGGCTTCTGTCATTCTTCACACTTCCTTCATGGAGTCCCCCATGCCAGTCAGACACTGCGTGCTTGACGTGATGGAGTCAATCTGGAGAAGACACCTGACAAGGCCTGAACTGGGCCTGAGCTACAGTACTGTACATACCCAAACACATCTGAAAACCCTCAGCGGCAACAATGTAAAAAAAACAGGCAAATTTCACATCACCACCAAGGTAGAAGACGAGCAATAGCCCTGCTTCATCATTCACTTCCATGCCTCTTTTTAATGCCCACCCTTCTCATCCAGTCGGGAAATATAAAACACCTGTCTGTTTTCAGATACCCTGAGCCTAAAAAGCCGACACTCGGCAACCAGTGAATCATTTTGAGATGTGTTGTCAACCCCCGTCAAAACAGTGTTTCTGCCGTAGCAGTGGTCTAATTGACAGAGACCTTGATACGCTGCCTGTGTGGCGTATGGAATAAATAATGAAGTAGGGTCTATATAAATCCATCTGTTCTGTGAGACAAGCTGTAAAGGATATCTGCTGTCTCAGGCTGGATTTAGAGTCAAGCCCATTAAGGTTTGGCTGTTAACTGCTGTGTGATGAGACTGGGGGGGGGGGGGGAACTAATTGATGTTTGCCAAACCGTAAATGTAGGTCATTTAAAAAGGTAACTGACAGCCCGGCGTTCCTGCCTCATGACATACTGGCAACTCGGGAATCCAAGGAGACGTGGATAGGTACAGCTTGACGAGGAACAAGGGACACAGATTTCAGTCCCTGCTCGGACTTGAAAAACGCACGTCCAAACCTGCATTAAAATAAGTATGCATACATACCTGCATACATAAGTATTCTAAGGGTTTGAAAGGGTATAGGCTTTATACCAGAGACAAATGTAAAAGCTGCATATACATGGGTCCTATTTGGTCTTCATAATGTAAAATTGCTACCCTTGACAGAACATTAATATCGCACTTGCTCTCTCCTTGATAAATTATCCAGCCTGGTGCCAACAGGATTGGTCTCCAGGTGTTGCCATGGTCACCCCATATGCTCCAATAGAACTTGTAATGAATGATTGACGGGCAGCTATCCTTGAGCTAAGCAGATGCTATGCAAATGAAGCAACTGAGTGCTCCGCGCCAGACACTCGGGTGGAGGTGCTCATGTTGCCATGGGCAGAGGTCGCCGTAGTAACACCAGTGCCCATGAAATATGGCCACTTCACTTCGGGCAATGAGAAAATTAGTTTTTTGTTGTCACATTTGATTTTATTCACTGCACACATCTTTCGGAGGCACCAAATGAAGCAGGAATGGTAATTAGCCTGCTGTTTGAAGTAATTGGTAAAAAGAAAAATATGCAAAATATCACACACTTGGGTGAACAATAATGTTAATTTTCTATGAAGCAAACAATAGTGGTGCCACAAGCCCCACAGCTTTCCAGCAGGATATCTCCAAACCTGTGCCAAAATAATGTCCCCCTGCTGACATGGGCCACTACGTACCACCGAACAGAGCATGCTAAGAGAGAGAGAGAGAGAAAGAGAGTATCCTCTTTCAGTGTTAATAGAGAGGTAGTCATTATTGTTACTCCCCATGAGGGCTACTGATATGGAGAGTTGTTGCAAGTAGTAGAGCAAGTTGTGTGAGCTGTATGACTGTGGTTTTTCTGCTCTTTGCGGACCCAGGCCTGGGAGGCCGGTGGTATGGACTGGACAGGCTTCCATGGGCTGCATCAAGCTGCTTCCATCCTCCACCTGCAGTCAGCTGGAGGCCTATGCTGCATTGAGCATGAATAAGCATCTAACTACAGCATTAGAGTGAGGATATGTAGGTTTAATGACAGACCAGCACCTGTGGCTATTTCACGTCAAAAAGCTACTATAGTGTTTTATTTGATTTTTCTCTCTTTTTTAAACCAATCAAATGTAAAATAAAAAAAATAAATCAATCAAATGAAACTGAAGAAGTGTTATACAGAATCCCTTACATGTATCCAGTGCTTCAGACACTCCATCTCACCACGGCACAGAGCTATGCAGCTAGGCAGGGCGCAGTTTGTCACTGTTCGACGTGAAGCCGTATTGAGGTGGGAATGCTATTAGTGGGGCCGCTCTCCTGGCTGAGGTCTGTTTGGCCCTGTGGCACAAACCCGGCTTGACTAATGAGACTTGAATATAACCCCTGAGACGCCTATCCAAAAAAGCTGGATCTTAAATAATCGGCACGGCAGCTCAAATAACCTAATTTTAGAGAAAGAGAGAGAGAAAAGAAACAAGAACTCAACGCAAATCAAGTCAACAAGAGACTTCTAAAAACCCTTCCTCAACAGCCTTGTGATTTTATTTAAGTCAGTGTTTACTTACATCCCTCTGTTGTAGTCTAACATGATTTCAGTGTGCGACTGTGTACGTGTGAGTGTATGTGTGTGTGCGTGTGAGTGTGTGTGTGTATGAGTTAGTGTGTGTGTGTGTGTGTGTGTGTGTGTGTGTGTTTGTATATGTGTGTGCGCACCATATGCTTGTGCACATAAGACAAGAGAAAGCTGCCAGTGAGAGAAATACAATAACTATTGTCTATTGACCCACAGCAGACAAACTTTTAATACAGTGGCTAACCAAGTATTTCAAGGATGATCAATATCTATGTACTGAACCCCTTTGCAGGAACATCCATCTTCAAAATTAAAGCCACCTTAGGGGTAAGCAGTGCCTGGTGGTGATCTAAGGTCCAGCATCTCTCCTCCACCCGCGCATCCACCCCCACCCCCACCCCCACCCCCATCGGCCGTGATTCACCGCTCCCCCTCTCCTCTGCTGAGGTGGCTGAGGAGAATTACAGTCTGGGCTGAGGGAGGACGGAGCAGCGGCTTCAATCAGGAGGACGTCTGAACCTGAGTCATCATGCACTGGGTAAACATCATCACACGCGGACACACACACACACACACACACACACACACACACACAGATACACTTTCTCTCCCTCTCTCTCTCTCACACAAACATTTTCTCTCTCTTCTCTCTCTCTCTCACACACACACACATACACTTTCTCTCTCTCACACGTACACATATACACACACACACACATACTTTCTCTCTCTCTCTCTCTCTCACACACACACACACACACACACATAGCCTCACTGCTTTGTCTCTTGTCTGCTTCTCTGTGAGTACAAAGAGTCATAGCCTAAGCTTAGTCTTAATCTATGCTCAAATATATGGTTGACAAGGCCAGTGCATTGCTCAGTCTAGAAATGAGACGTATAAGGCTCATTTATGTTCAATGTTAAATACGGATACGGATAAGGATTGTCTGGTTTCTGGGTTCATTTCATCCATCTTTTTCACCTTTCCTGAAAGCTTACATATTTGGATGAAAGGGAGAAAAGCTTGAAACAGACATGTCTATTTTCAAAAGAAAAAGGGAGCGTAAATCAGACATCCTCTCTGTCTGTGATGAATCAGGCGCTATGTGTTGTCAAGGACCTGAGCAGCTGGTCTCAGCACAGTGCAACCACAAATGAGACAAACGAGAATGAAAACCCCTCTGATTGAGGCAGAATCTGTAGAGACTCCTTAAAGACTGTGTTCCACGGGCACAAAACCAAACACTTAAGCGGCTGCCGTAGGACTGCTCCACCGGTGGAGGTGGTCCCCCTTCGCGCAATAATGCCAATCAGCCCGCTGTTAAGAGCAATCCCAACCTCCCTGACTGGAGCCCAGGGCAATATCCCATTGGCCGAAATGAATCCCTGACCCCCTATCAAACATCCTCTGTCATTGGTGCGTTACGGCTAACCGCCTCTGTCCTCCCATTTCCACAACACCCCCCTCCCCCTTCTTTCCCCGTGCTCCCTCACCCCACCCCCCCGCCGACGGTCCGCATTCATTATCGGGCCGCCGTCGCTGCCCGTCTCAATCACGGGGCTTTCCGCCCCTTGTTCGGCCAGTGATGAACGAGCTCCCAGGCCGCACATCCATCTGTGGGGCAGGTCCATTTATCCGCGGCGCTGAAAAATAGATGCTGTATGAAGTGTAATTTGGTGCTGCCGCCGTGGCGCTGTCCCACTGGATGTGTCAGGGGAGTTTGATTAAATCCCCGCTATAGGAAATCGATACTTTCTTCATTAGGCCCCTCCGTCTACCACTCAGCTTCTTCTTCATAAACATCCGATCCGCAAGGTGAGCAAGCGGGGGAAGGGGGTGGGGGGGGGGGGGGGGTGAGGAGTGAGGGAAGGCTAGAGAGAGATAGAGAGAGAGAGAGATAGAGAGAGAGAGGGAAGAGGAGAACAAGGAAGAGAGTGAAGATGATGGCAGAAAGAAGAGAGAGTGTGTCTGAGAAAGCAAGAGGGATGTGCTGCATATCGGAGACTTCAAAAACACAGAATATGAAAACGTGACCAGAAATGGAGAGCGAGAGAGACAGCATGAGAGAGAGAGAGAGAGCAACAGCATGAAAGAAAGAGAGAAAGAGAGAGAGAGATAGACCAAGTGATAGAACAATATCAAAATAGCATGAGAAAAAAGAGCCAAGAAAGGAACGGTTGGGTGAAAGAAACAAGACAGAGGAGGAGCGGCTGGAGGATCCGGTGAGTATAGGACGGGCTCTGCCTCCCTCCACACCTCTGGTGGATTGACCCAGGAGGGATGCCATCCTCACACGCTAGAGGAAATGCTAAGCAGCTGGCAGGGACCAGACCTCAGAGTCTCACGCTCGCCCTGCCCACAGCGCCACGGCAGACGCATGGCATGCATTAATGCCCATCACATGATGCCAGTGGGCAACGTCCAGAGAACAGGGAAGAGATAGGGCCCTAGCGCCAGTACACAGCCCAGCACAGCCCAGCACAGCCCAGCACAGCCCAGCACAGCCCAGCACAGCACAGCACAGCACAGCACAGCACAGCCCAGCACAGCACAGCCCAGCACAGCACAGCACAGCACAGCCCAGCCCAGCACAGCACAGCACAGCAGTAAGGAGTGTTATGAATGAATAAGTCAGTGGGAGTATGGAAGGAGCTGCAGGGGCAAAATAAGGGGAGGAGAGAGAAAGAGAGAGAGAGAGCGAGAGAGAGAAAAGGGCAAGAGGAAGAGAGAGGGAGAAGGGATTGGGCAGTGAGGGAAAGAGAGAAAGAGGATGTGAGGGTGAGAGAAGAGAGATAGGGAGCATGAGAGAGAGAGAGAGAGCGTGAGAGAGAGAGAGCGAGAGAGAGAGAGAGAGAGAGAGAGGGGGAGAGAGGGGGGGGGGGAGGGGAGGTAGTATTGGCGCTGGCCTCTCCAGCTCTCTGCTAAGCCAACCCGTAAATAACACACATCTCTGAACTTTGCTTTGGCCGGCCTGGCTGAGCCGAGCCAATCGGCCGGCCGGTCTGCCTCGGCTGCGGGCTCCCCAGGGTGAGAGGTTGCCCGCGCAGCGCTCCTGGCAGGGCCGGCCTTCGCCAAGCTGCTCCTCCAATTAGATGAGGCGCTCTTTTCTTTTTTTCATCTCCCCCTGGCTCCGCTTGAATGACAAAACATTGGCCAGTGCCGCTTCCCCCCGCCATGTTTTTTTTTTAGCGTTATTTTTAATGCCACGCCGGTATTTTAATGAGCTTGCGAGTGTCACCTGCTGTCAATTTCAATTTGAACGCGCCGCTCTCCCAGGAGGCTAATTTGCTCCCGTGTGCACCAGTGTGCTTCACTCAATCAACAGATAGGGAAAGAGGTGGCTGGGTTCCATTTGCACACTGACTCCACAACACACACACACACACACACACACACACACACACACACACACACATCTATCTCTTACACAACATGTAAGGGATGGTGGCATGGGGGTCAAAATGGTGTGCATTATCTTCCCTCTGCATCCTCAGCTCAAGGTTCCTCTCCCATCCATTATCGCATATGTCTGGCTCTTCTCCCATCCATTATAGCATGCCTTACACTGCGCTCCCGATGAACTCCAAACTCAGATTTTTTTTCTCCAGTTTTGTCTTTAAAGTTGGGGCAGATTGATTTGCCCAGCATTTTATAAACGGGAACTCTGACTTTGACTGGCGCTCCACCGTAGCCTACTTTTTTCCCCAGCAGGAGTTTTGAGAACATCTCAACTTCAAGTTCTGTTCAGTGCCGCATTCATCCTCCGTGTCAGCCAACGTAAACACTTAGTCGTGACTAAACTTTTTCCACATCACCTCAAATTGTCTCTCTTCCCTTCATCTTAATTTCTCATGATAAACTATGTGGCTCTTTAATCACAGTGTAAATAAACAGTTCCGCGGGAGAAACGCAGCCGGCAAAGACGCTGCGGATTGTGACAGCCACCAATTACCCTGCCAAAGACAGACGGCAGCGAGAGCTGAAGAGAGCTCCTTTCAGAAGAAACTTCCTATTAAATTTGCAGCCGCCACTGGCCTTGCTGCAACCCCCCTCTCCCCTGCTGCGGTCGCCGAAGTTTACAACTCCATACACACCGCACCACAATCTGCCAGCATCCGTAGCACACTCTCACTCTCACACTCTCTGCCTCTTTTGCGTGTGTGTGTGTGTGTGTGTTTGTTTTTATCTTCCCTCTCTTTTTGCAGAGGCATTATGCAAGGTGTCAAATGGAATGCTCTCTTACGTCTCGCTTGGCAAGGCCTCATCTCGACACTTGAGCAGCTCTCTCTCACCGTCATGCGGAGAAAAGCACGGGAGGATTTCGGGACGGGAGCCTAAACCATTTCACTTTGGGACAGCATCTCAAAAGGATTAGGGACATGAAAGCTGGTAGAAAGCGCATATTGTTTAAGCGAGGACATTTTTTGTCATTTAGATGACATAGGCCCTACGTTTGATTAGACCAAGCCTTTTTTAAGGTTGTTGTACTCAGAAGAAGTGTTTGGCTCACACCAATATTTAATTTCTTCAGACGTATGCTACAGTGTAGGTATATTTTGCTAATTAGCATTACAAAAAGGATGTACTGCATGCAGTACTTGTCACACCTTTAGGAAAACGAATGGATAGAGATTCTAGTCTAGGTTCTTGTAAACACTAGGAATGTGCATCTATATCACTGAGGCCAAAGCTATATGTACTATACATCTCAACACAAATGAAGCACCTACTAATGCACCACAACAATTATCGTGCTCACTGGGATGAGCTGCAATCCAAGACAACTGGATTCACTTAGCACACCTGCTGTGCCACAGAAACCACACAAAAAGAACACACTGTGACCAAAATTGCCTCATTTATCGACGTCACAATGTAGCAGAAATCAGTTGATCAGTTTGTAGAAATGTAGAGACATGATGAAGATTTTAAATGATAATTGGTGTTGGCTATGGCTACCAAATCCACATGCAATGGCTAAGATGTTTTTTAAGGTATCATGATTTTAAAATCAAGTTTGGTGATGTGTAAATAGAAATGGCTATAATTGTGTCACTTGTGCACATCATGAATTGTTGCACTGGTGCACCGATGTGATGAATCTTCCCATCCCTGACTGATGTGCCATCCCTGACGTGACCTCCCTGTTAGGCCATCTGCACTGGTTCAGCAGGGCATCCTTCATGGCCTCTGAATACACCATGGACAGCTCACACTAATGTGACCGTAAATACCAGCAGGATGAGCAGAATTGGGTATAATATAGGGATGGGCATTCGACTAAGTCGATCGTCGGGAGAATTAACGATCAACTATCGATTAATCATTAATATTTTCATATCAAAATTAATTATTTACTAATTTTAAAATGCAATGAAAATATAAAACTACAACGTGTTTGTTGCGTAGTGTGAGTCTTGAAGCAATGAAATCAATTTCACTGTGTGGCAACAATTAAACATTTTACCAGGCTGGGGCAATATTTGACGCCATTCTCAGTTAAATGCGAGTTTCAGTTTTGATTGTGCTCAGTTTCAACCTAGCGTCAACTCGAATTTAGCATGGAGGACATGCGATGCTCAACGAGCTCAGAATGACTCAATGGACACAAGTTCATGGAGATGATATGCTGCCCTTATACATTTATTGAGACCATATCACATTCCGTCACGACATAGCCCACCAGACTGGTAGAATCTCACTAACAGCTGCTTCTTTTCTTCGCAGTGAGATTCATAGTTTGGTAAATAACTTTGGATGCACCGCGTCAAGTGAGTTATGCCCGTGTTCTAGGCGTGTGCTAGCAATAGCATAACCATACACGTTATTGTAGGCTAGTGTCTGCAGCGAACTAAGTTACTTAAAAAATGTAAATGGTCCCACGCCACACTTGACCTCTTCATGATTAGCCTTCTACTGAAATCAAAACGGACACTCGCAGGTAACTGAGAATGACGTCAAACACTTCCCCCGGCTCGTAATATGTTTAATTGTTGCCACACAGTGAAAATAATTTAATTGTTTCAAGACTAACACTACGCAACGCAACCTACAATAGTTTAATCGATTACAAATGTATTTTGTCGACGAAATTCTTAATGATCAATTGTCGATCGTCGATTAATTATGCCCATCCCTAGTATAATACGCTACTTAGTGAAAAAAAAGACCTTTCAACCAACATCGAAAAAACACCAAATGAAAGTCGTGAACTGGACATTTCCATGGATGCAGAATACTAATGGTCTTGACTTGACAACGTTCTAATACGTGCAACGAAGCCCAGTGACAAAACCTCCGCCTGAGGCCCCTGTAAATGCACACACTCAAGTGACGCACACACTTTTCATAGCGGCCACTGTTGGACAATGAGTAGAAAATCTCTCACCTCTCCTCACACAGGGGCAAAAGATATGCAAATAGTTGTGCACATAACAACACCTAAGAAGAGAGAGTGGTGATTCATTTCCTGGGTGAGAATATAAAAAGGACACGTCTGCTGCTGGCTTTAAGGTAGGCCTAAATTAAAAAAAAAAAAAAAAAAAAAAAATACAGAGAAGCTCGTATCCTGTTTTCCATGTGCAATTTTCAAGAGGACCATGAACTGTCAACTGTAGCCTTGTAGTTGTTTCCAGACTTTCTGAGAAAAACCATACAAGCTCTGTGGCACTGAATGAATGAGGAATCATTTTCAAGTAAGATTGACAGTTTTAGCCGTGAACAATTTTATGCCATTCAAAACCAGAGAAACAGGAAATGATTATACAAGAAACTTCCGAGTACAGCTTTACACAGCTCTATTCAAATTGTTGACATAAAGCATGACAATGCCAATGCCAATTGGCGATGCCAATCATGAATGAGTTTAATCACCTACTGTATTGTACAGTATCTATCGTGCCTATCTACTAATGTCGTGGCACGTCAATGAGCTGTTGGCGGGATCTTTCATCTTTAAGTCATGATGAATGCGTGCGTATGCGGAGCTGGTAGTGGGGATGTCTGTCTGTCTGTCTGTCTGTCTGTCTGTCTGTCTGTCTGTCTGTCTGTCTGTCTGTCTGTCTGTCTGTACACGCCGGTCAGATGAGGCTACAGGGTGTTGACAGACTGAAGGGAGACTCTGTACTTTTCCCTTTGATGTCTCACGACCCAAGGAGCAGCCAAAGCTCCTCTGACTCTTTAAAGACTGCCGTGCTGCAGAGGAGTCGACAGAAAACAAGACAAATCCACACTTTCCATCCACTCTCGTCCTCTTTTTCTCGTTCAAGTGCTTTCTCCCAAATGCCCCAGTGGGAAAAATGACAACAAAAGACTTCTGAAGATTTTGTTCCATACATTCAAAGCCCTTCTCCTGGATCTGTTATTAAGCCACAGACCACTGGTTTCAACCAGACCTATCACAAGCAAAGCTACAGAAAAGGAGTTTAAAAATTGTATGATGAGGTTAGAAAGGTTGTAAATGGTGATTGTATGGTTGGATGAGTGTATTGGACTCTAGTCTCTCTCGGTTAGGAGGTCCACTCCAATTTGATCTATCAATACAAACAAAAGTCGGTATAAGACTGAGTCATGTGAAAACCAAATGCAGTAAATTTCATAATGCAAATGACTTCAATTTAGACTCGGCTAAAGAAATCAATGAGACCCAAGCCTGATTTGATTAGCTTGCCTGTGCTCTCCAATACCGCTTGCATATGCACAAATATGCGTTAAGCTACTGCCGTTAAGACAAAGGAGTCATGAGAGGCATCTTTGTGTTAATTCAATTTTAATTGAAAGACACCACTTTACCTCACAGACAATTTGGGGGGTTGTGGTGATGAGGGGGGGGGGAGCGATACAATTTGTGCATAAGCATTTCCAGCTCTCATTTCTGTCCTGCCTCTGCAGTGATGCTGGGGCTGAAATTGGACGGGTCGATCCTTAACCTCACTTCACCCTGTACCCTATGTCTACTGGTGTTTTCACTGCAGTGACAGAATCGAAATCCGAGAAGGATGTCCAGAGAATCAGAAATCACCTCCCTAAACTGAACGAGACCGAGGTAAACACTGCTGTCACTGCGGTCAATGCAGTATTTGAAAACATCTTTCCTAAAGATCATCGGTTTTACTGTATGCGAACCAACAGTACAGTCTGATGACAGCTTGCATACAGGTTTGTCACTTGGAACCGAAGTCCACGACCTTGACTGTGTTATGCTATCAACACCAACAGTGTGAAGAGTAGTACTACCCACCTATCAAATATCAATCTTTTGGAGGAATCCACATAATGTGGCGTGTTTACGGCATTCAGATGGATATCTTACAGTAGGCAGGCTAAAAACGTCTGTCTGGGAGAGGCGATGTGCATAGCATTTCCCCTCTGAACAGCTCAGCTCACGACTGCTCAGTGTGAGGCTCATCCTCATGATCCATTTCAGAGAATAATACAATAATTGTGTCTCTTCAGAATCTGGGGGGAATTCTTTGATTGTGATTAATTGGTTTGATCACAGGGTGTTAGCGACAGATGAATTGGGAGGAGGAAATGAGAGAGACTCTTTGTGTGTGGTGATCTGAGAAATCACAAACTCACAGATCAAGCCTGAGCCCAAGGAGAAAAAGAGAGAGAAAACAGCAGAAACTCTGAATCTTTGCTTCAGAGGAACAGACGCACGCATTAACACAAGCGGAAAGGAATCCAAGCATTTTTAAAAAACACACACGTTTGAAAGCTGCTGAACATGTATTCACAAGCGCAAAACAAATTGGAGTTCAGAAAGGCCTCATTAAGCCATCATGAATGTTTTATGCAAAGGACACAATCTGATTCATGTGAACATCAATTACAGCCATTTTTCAATATTGGACAACCTCAATCTTCCGATCTGAAGAACTTGGCAGTCAGTGATTTCTTAGGTTTGGGCAATTAAGGATGCACTACTCCCAACAAACTGGACGACTGATTGATGAAACCAATAAAATGCAGTGATGGTTGATTTCAGATGTTAGAGCACAATTTCTGTGGTTCTACATGATGCTGTATGATAATTGTACAAAAACACAAAAATGTGCAACGCGATGCATTCCAGTCACATGGCCCCTTTTTGAAACCCATGGGGCACAAACAACACAACATCCCCCAAGACCACAGCAGCTGCGATGGTCAGGGAGGAGAGTCTGCAGCCACTGATAGTGAGTGGGTGTAGACTGTGGCCTCTCTCCTGGTTTAATGACCAATGGGTGTTAAAAAAAAAACCCTTTCACCCACCACCCAGCCTCACTGCAGTGGACTTGAAGGCAGAAGCAGCATTCTCCGTTGGCTCTGCCTAAATTATAAGACTAATGACTTAACTCACAGGACTTTCCATGTTATTTCTTAGTAGCAGTGTCTTGTTTGTCCTTTTCAATCACGTTTTGAAAAAAAAAAAAAATCAATTCTGACAGGATCAACATTGTAGTCAAAGAGCACAATACAATTAAAAGAGAGCAATTATGCACTGATACTCACTAGAAAATTAAAACCAATTGTGCATTGTGGCCACTGTGCAAGGGCATTGTTGTGTAAATGAAATCCTCTAATAGACAACATTAGCTTGTAGCGTGTCGCTTTTGTTGGCCGTTCTGTACACCAGTGTTTTAATTAGCTACGTATTTAGCGTTGTGAGAGACAGTCCCAGCGGCTCATGGTGTAAGCACACCATTACAGAGCGCTAATTTGGACACGAGCCTTTAGACGAGGGGGAAAGAAAGCAGCCGAGAACACAAACAGAGAAATCTCAGCTCGTTCGGTGCTACAGTAATTAAAGGCACTCTGCTCTTCTCTTCTCCTCTCTTCTCTTCTCTTCCAGCAGTCAGCCTCTTCCATTAAACCTTAACCCAGTTCTCCCTCTAGCCTGCACAAAACGTGGCTCTCTTCTCTGAGCTGAGCTGCGCTGTGCTGCGCGCCCTTTCTCCGCCGTGGAGCTTTATTTATGGTTAATCATTTCAGCAGCCATCTCAGTCAGCAGAGCAGCCGTCGCTCCCCCCCCCCCCCCCCCCCCCCCCCCCACACACACACACATATTATCAATATGAACAGGATTAAAAAAAAAAAAAAAAAGTGACAAGCCGAGGTGTTTCAACTAACACACGGCTCTGCTGATCTAGCAGCGAGGTATATGAGTATACATGTCTGAGCATGTGTGTGTGAGAGAGGAAAAGAGAAGAGGGGGTAGAGAGAAAGAGAGAGAGAGAGAGAGAGGGAGAGAGAGAGAGAGAGAGAGAGAGAGAGAGAATCCGGTGCTATTCTGACAAATTTCGCTGAGAGTCAATGACCTCTGAGTCTCCAGTCACTTGTTAGCAAAGATCAAACCACCTCTTCAAGTATCTGGGAGGCACGCAAGACATTGAACAATTCTCACTCCAGGCAGCAGATGCAGGACCATTACCACACATGGAGAAACACACACACATACCCATGGACACGCGCACGCACACACACACACACACACACACACACACACACATACCCATGGACAGGCACACACACACACACACACACACACACACACACACACACACACACAAACACACACACACACACACACAGTTGTCTCGTGGCCTTTAAAGAGTGCCCAGCCCCTGTGGCTGCATTGGCCTCTTGTGATCATCATTTACTTCTGCCTGTAATCAGGGGTTCCTTAATTAGGCCAGCCGAGATCTCACACATCTGATAGTCATTCACCAGTGGGTACAGGGGATTACACATTTCTCCTAATTAGCGCAAAATATTCAGAGCTCCCTTTTGCACCCACTGTTTTTCAAATGTTAGCCCCAAGGTATCTTGTGGGATCGCTCCTGTGTGCTGTAATATAGGGGTGGTGGTCAAGCTGATTCTGCAGTAATTGGTGAGAATTTCCATTGTTCCTGACTCTCTGAAACAACACTTACAGAAAGTGTCAATGAAACACCTATGGTCAGAAAAAAAGAAAAATAGCATCTACAAAAGCAGAAAGGACAGTCGAAGATTTGAAGAGATACGTTAGCAACTTGAAGAGATTATTTCAGCTAAACTGACTAGGTTATCTTTTGCGTAGTTTGCTGCAGCCTTTTTTATATCCCAATATTGTGCTGAATTCTACTCTATTCAATCCACACCACCCATGTGCCTTTATCAGCTGAGGCATAGGTCTTCAATCACCATGTCCAACTGGCAGATAGCAGAGCTAAGAGCCACAACAGAACCATGCATCAAATGGTAAAAGCATATGAAAAAAGTACATTGCACGTTTAAAAATATTGTTCAAAGTGACATAGAGTACTTTTGCCTTTGGCCAAACAGTAAGTAGGAAGTCAGAAAATAACCTGTTTTTCTCATTAACATGCAGGTGACAGATGTGGTAGATGCCAGAGTCACCAACTTCTCTCTCTCTCTCTCTCTCTCTCTCTCTCTATTTAAATGTAGTTGAAGATAGATGGAATTTTTCATTGTTGAAGATGGAGCATAATATAATCATTTATCTATTACATTATTTATTTATTTATTTACTTACTTCAGTATTTATATGTCTTTAAAAAATAGAAATTAGTGCTAACAGCTTAGTTTAATGTAGGTTTCAATGAAGGTTTATATTAAAACACACTTTTGACAAAGGATTCCTTTGATTAAGGTTTATTGACAAAGGGTAAAGGCCCGTTCACACCAAGAACGATAACGATAACGATAACTATAAATAAACATTGCTCTCGTTAATATGAATGACAACGTTCACACATAAACTACAACGATAACGACATGAAGAACGATATCATTGCTGATCACTTTCAGAGCGATTTTGAACCCAAAATATTCTAGCCATCACATTCATTAACACGAGGAGAGAATTTTCTTATCGTTGGCCAGTGTGGACGCTTTTATCGTTATGGTTATAGTTATCGTTTGTTATCGTTCTTGGTGTGAATGCTCCTTAACCCTCATCTCGTAACAATTGTCCAATCCGTGGTCTCCATAATACCACCCCCTGCACCATGATTGCAGTTTGCCAATCAATGGGTGACATCTGAAATCCAGTGCTTATTTTGTATGTGGAAACCATTCCATTCATTGTGACTGCATGCTGTGCTGCTGTGACTGCAAATGTGTGCTGCCCTTTGTGGTGAGCAAACGATGATACATGACTGGTGATGTGGAGAGCAATACGACCCTGAGAATTAAACCACTGGCTGTCAGAAGCTGGCTGGCTGCATGATGAAAAGATCTTGGCCATGTTCCTAAAGCTCTCCTGATTTACCCCGCTCTTCCAAGGTCACGAGGTTGAGCTCCGGGGAGAATGACCTCATAAACATTTGCCTTTTGTCAGGTTTTAAGTGCCTTCATTCATCAGCATTGCTTAATTGCAATAGAATAAATTCTGCATGTAGGGACACTTACAGTACAACTGCTTACTAGCATAGACTTTTCACTGGATACGTTTCCAAAAATGTTCTTATGATCTCAGACACAAGGCTTTATATTTGCAGCCAGATGGAAATGTTAATGAGGATGATGATGTGGTCGCAACAGAGGGCAGCATGCTCACTGTGTTGCATATTGGCACATTTTATATAGCCCGTCAGCAATATTGTGAATATTTCAGAGGTCAGACATAAGCTGTTTAACTGTGACCCTGATGTTGAGGTCAATGTTTTATTTAATGGCAGTTGGATTTGCAGACTAACCAAATTATTGTTCCAACTCTGGAATGATGCCAATAACTAGGCCCTAGGCAACGAGAGGCTTCCAGTAGGCACTGACAATGTCTTTAAATACAACCCATTGCAGACGATGTTGCCACCGCACTGGGTAAACAAATGTCAAAGCTATCGCTACTTGCCTGTATTCCTCTGTCAATAAATAGATCATTTTAAAATGCAGCTCTTTCTCAAAATGTCTTCTGTCAAGTTTACCCAAGTTTGGATTTGAAGATGTAAACAGTAAAACAATCACTCTTCTGGTACTGGACAGGAAGACGCTTAACCCAGCCAAGGTATCATTATCATTATCTTTATCATCATCAGGTCAACGAAGCTGGAAACCTGGAAACTGTGAAATGGGCTAATTATCAAACCTATGAAAAATACAAGGTTCATTACATGTAGATTTTGCCAAGCGCTGGATTGACTTATTCATAGTACTTAAAATGTAAACAAGCTTCAACAAATACTATATCTCACTCAAACAACATTGTACATTGTACCTGGGTACCATGGGTATGAGTATGAGTATGAGTATGTGCCATGATGACTTCAACCATAATTACATAGGCCTGCTCTATGGTAGTTATTGTTTCTTCACAATATATCTCATCTTCTCTATTCCTGTATTGTTTCCAAGGTTTTAAAATAACTGCTTGACTACAGTGAAATGCATTTCCCCTTTGATTCAGAGATAATTTAGTCCTACTGTATATAGTCCTACATCCTTCCTGTCCTACATTGTATCATGTTTGGTTTGTTCTTCAGGAAATCAGGTTGTGTCTGCAATACTGGTATACTCGAATATGTAAAATGAAAAAATCTGCAGTTAAAACGGCAAAACAATGCCAAATAAGGTAGGAGGTAATCCATTTGTCCAGTAGACCACACAGAAAATATGTACACATTTACAATTTATGTGAATGTTTTGAAAGAAAAAAGCTTACCACGATAAATTATTAATTCATGTAAAGGGATAAAGAAAATCAAAGGCTTGATGATGACTTATCAAGATGTTGATTTTGCAGAAGATCCATGGCAACCTTGCGTAATGGGGCTGGCCAGCGTAACATGGAGATCGCAGGAAGAGTTCATTAAATATCCATCAACTCGGAGAGAGAGCGTGAGCGCGATGCGCAGTGTAAAGTATAATTCCCCCCCCCCCCAAACCTGATGAATATGTAGGGCCATGCAGCTTCTTTAGGAAGAGCAGTGTGAGATCAAACACAAACCCCCCACTGCATCAGGACTCTCCCCTGGAAGCAGGACGCACAAAAGCCTGAGTAAAGTTCTCGGGGTGTGTTCGGCAAACATTTGTGTGGGAACGCAACGCAGAGTGTCAGGATGTGCGTTGCCTCATTACATTCAGTCCGAGATGAAAGGCAAGACTTCCAAAGTGAAAAGTACTAGTCAGATGTATGACATACCTCTGCAGAACGCTTCACAAAGAGCACAAGCAAACATCTGAGGAATTTATCAAGTAAATATCCACAATGACAAGCATGTGGGTGCACTTTCTGTGCCAGAGTAAAGCAGTCGTATTGCTGTAAATGAAAAACTGGTTTATACTGTAAGTGAAACATGTAATTGAATCGAGGCACAGCAAAATGATTACAATAACGCATTGCATAGCAAATATTTGCGTATAAAACCCTGTGTACGTGTACAGTATTTGTTTTGGCAATGTCAATGATCAAGGACAACTTAGATCAGCACGCTACACCTCAGAGAATTTTTATAAGACTATAATTATGATTAATTATATATTACATTAGATAATTCAAACAACTATAATTGCTTTTCAGATCATTTCACTGCTGTCCTGTGATATAAAGTGCTGGAAAACATTTGCTTTGAAGACTTGTCTGGTTGTCTGGATAATGTTTAAGGAAAGGTCGGTGTTAGCCGTTGGGTGAAGCAAAGTTTCAGCAGCTGCTATTGTGACATACAGGCCAGACTGACTACATAACAGCAAAGGTCACTGAGTGGATCTGTTGTAGCAGAGTCTTGCATTGTGTCTTTTGTAGGCTATTGATTCTCTTCGAGCGCAGAGTATGTCACGGAACAGTTTATGAAATCTAAAAGCATTGTGCCTCATCCACAGGTCTTTGTCTGCTAAGCTGCAAGGACAGACAACTCAAGAAGGAGCAGAATTGTTCCAGATTGTTCCGTTCTTCAAGAGAATAATAAAGTGACCAGGTTTTCTCTTCTCTCAGTCCCTCTTTCTCTCCTCTCCTCTGACATTGCGTAACACACGACACTGTCCTCTATGTCTCAGTTCCTTCCTTTATGTAGGTCATGCTGCTCACATACAGTACATGCACCATCCAGTGCATGTCCTCAGACACCTGTCAGCTCTCCAGCCTCTTCCCTCTCCCTCTCCCCCGTCCCTGACCCCTACTCTTCTATTCAGCGCCCTGTCAGAAGCGCCCTGACGGGGATGTGAAGCGAGGCACCAGGGGGCTGGTGACCGGACAGTGCTGGGGACAAGGGGTCCGGGTCACTAAGAGGGCTCAGCGCACTACAGTGCAGTGCAGTGCAGACTGAGACTGGTCATTTGGCCGGCTGTGGATCATCTGACCTGCAGGGGATTAATGCAGCAGCAGCAGCAGCAGCAGCGCTCTTTATCCTAAGCCCGCGGCCTGGCGGGGAGCCGACCCTCCGCAGCCCTGGCCGCCTCAGTCCCCCTGCTCTGCCCGGCCTGGAGCCACGGACACGGGAGCCACGGGCACAGGATTCCCTCCGCTCTGCTCTCCCCTGAAGCTGGGCGGCCCTCATTCATACATGTTCTGTTACCATATTTCTGATATACTGTACTGTATAGTAGGACATACAATCTGTATAGGCCACAGTCTCCTGTTGTTTTGCTTTAATAACCTCTTTTTTCTATTGCCATTTTTTTCTCTGCCTCACTCTCTTTACTGTAAGTCTTTGTTTCTAAGTGGAATTCTGTCTCTCTGGCTCACACTGTTTTGTAACGACTCTTTCTCTCTCTCCTACTCTCTCTCTCTCTCTCTCTCTCTCTCTCTCTCTCTCTCATTGTTGCAGCACCAACTCCCCCCCACGCTTCCCCTCTCTCCCTCTCGCTTGCTGTTTGCCTCTTTGCTTCTCCCCTTTTATGCTTTATGCTCTATTTCCCTGAGGTCCTCCTCGTTCTGTGATTCTCCCATAGTCCAGCAGGCTTTAAACTTGCCCGACATGAAGTTAGTTAAAAACATAGCTGGTCTCCTGACACTGATAGGATGACTACTGGCTCTCAGTTGAGTTTGACTCGCCTGCCTGCTGCTCCGGCTCCTCATGCCCCCCCACAGCGAGGTCTGTTCCGGCACGGCTTTGTTGTGAAATTTGTATCACAAACAATTTTTCCTGTTCAATTTCAAAAGCTCTTTGATAAATAACAAGATTACAAGAGATGTGTGTGTGTGTGTGTGTGTGTGTGTGTGTATGTGTGTTAGGGGACTGATGGAAGAGAAAGCTGAAGGAGCTGCTTGCAAAGAGCCGCAGAGGGAAGGAACATAGAGCCGAACACGCATATCTAATACCGCTGACACCTCCACTCCTGCCACACGCCTCCCGTCTCTCCATGTTTGATGATGTTCAGGCGCCGTTGTGGCATCTACTCTTTCAGCAGGCAGTCAACTTCAAATCCACGCACATAACACAGCTTCAAGCACACACACACACACACACACACACACACGTACGCACACACGCCTGCAGAAGCTCATAGGCATACACAAACACAAGTAACACACACACACATACAATACAAATACACCCTCCAACGGACACACACACACTCACACATACAACCACACAGCTGCAGAGGCACACATACACAGGCAAACATACAACCCCCTGACATGTGGAGATGTTCCACTGGGAGCACGCGTTCTGCGCTGGAAATCGATAGAACAACATCACTGAGCACGCACGCAGGCAGCACCTCCACACAACCTAGCCGCGGCCTTTGATGAGAGCTGCCTCCTCCGGTCCCTACCCCCCATGAGCGCTCCGGGAGGATGCGAGTCAAACAGCGGCCCCGTACGAGCTCCCTCTTAAGGGCAGAGCGCTCACGAGAGCTCCCTCATCTCCATCTCTCGCTCTCGGCTCCACAGCCCTTGCGCCTCCTGCTCCCGGCTCCACGTCCCCACATCTCACATTTCGCTAACCGCCACCTCGCCGCCTGCCTCCCTGCCTTCCTTCCTCCACCTGTCAATCATCTCAGGGATTCTTCTGCTGTTGGAAGGGCTCGTCACACTCTCCTAGCAGGGATTATCTACTGAACACATGTCTAAATGGGTGGATACACAGACAATAGTGCATTGGTGGTGGTGGTGGTGGTGGTGGTGGTGGTTGTGTCCTTTTTTTTCCCGTTGCACATAACAAATGGGTGCGATTGAACATATCATACCCTGATGCCCATGCGTTCAGAATGTCTTCTTACCCACAGGCTCACTGACACCACACTGTTTTCATTGAGCTTCTTCGGTCTCTTTGGCAAGCCCTCATGTTCTGTTGTCTCGTTTGCTCACTTTCCAAGAGATGCATTAACTGAATTTGTAAATGAGAAGGATTTTTAATTTAGTTTTTGTTTTCCATAAATCTTATATTTTGGAGTTAGTGAGCATTAATTACTTATTTTCTTTTAATAATTTATAGTTAAATGAACCAGAAAAATGCCCGGGCATAAATAAGAAATATATCTGTTCGAGTCTGAAATCCTTGAAAATGACCAAAGGGTCATTAACAAAATACTCCAATTTCAATAATGTGTGACAAAAATTAACTATATCCTGTGGCATTGGTTGTTTGTAATGAGCTATAGAGCAAAAACAATGAAAATACTATCTCCTTCTCCTAGCGTACAGTATGGACTACTTCTAATGAGAGATTACTTAGGAACTCTGGCCTGGTAACAAACTACCATGAGAGATCTGGCACTATCAAATGTCCACAGAGCTGATGATTTGCAAATTTAAGAGAGAGAGAAAGAGAGAGAGAGGAGTGTGTGTGGGGCAGTGGGACAGAGAGAAAGAGAGGGTTGGAAAGAGATAAAGAGAGAGAGAGCAGGGCTGAGCAGGGCAGACAGAGAGAGAAAGAGTGAGAGAGTGTGGGACAGAGCGAGAGAGGGTGAAAAGGAGAGAGCATGGTGATACAAATAGAATAGATAGAGAGAGAGAGCATGGGCCAGAGAGAGAGAGAGAGAATGAACGAGTGTGGGACAGAGAGAGCGAAAGAGAGAGAGAGTTAAAGAGTGCAGGACAGAGAGAGAGAGAGAATGAACGAGTGCGGGACAGAGAGAGTGAAAGAGAAAGAGTTAAAGAGCGCAGGACAGAGAGAGAGAGGGAGAGAGAGAGAGAGAGAGACTGGCAGAGAGCACTCATGCTGACACATGGCCCTCCATTAATCAGCTGGCGGATGGATTTGAATAAACGGCAGCCTGGAGTGGAGCTAACTCTTTGGCTCAGTCCTCGCCCCATGCAGGGCCAGAGGGTGGGGGTGGGGGTGGAGGGGACACGAAGCAGGTGCAGCAGGGGGCAAACACTGCCAGCAACACCCCAATACCTGACCAGCACACTGAACACCCCCACCTCTGCAGAACCAAGTGTACCTGCACCTAGGGCTTATTTTACCATTCAAGGGCTTTAATCGTAAACAGAAAATCCCAACCCCACTTCATATAATGTGTTCAGTTACAGCAAAATGTAGTTATGTAAGTAATGAGAATGCCGATGGGAGAACATATCGCTGCCCAAATCTGCACCTAAAACCATGAATCATGGACATTTTTCATGTTCTTTTCTCATGAATGAATGAATGAAATATTAAAAGGTTACTATGCGTAAATTAAGGGCAGGTAACTATGCCATTCAAGACACTTTCTACAAAGCGATGTTTTTTTTTCTTATCAAAGGGCCAAAGATGATTCTTCACAGAAGAAAACTGTCATAAAACAGTGAACATTCTCGAGCCAAAGCAAACATTTAACACTATTAACCCTCCAGTTCACTAGAATATCAATACAAACTGAGAGCAACAATGCTTTTACAAATGCAGCAAGTTTCTAGCACGGGCATAGACGCATTATAGAAAACAAAATTGTTTTTCATCAACTGATAGAAAATTGTACTGTATTGTCAGTTGTTTTCATCACATGATGTTTTGATGCACTTGTGCACTGTACTCGCGCAAGCCAACATTCATACGGGTTATAATTGTAAGTGTGGATAATTTATAATCGTAGACTGGCATAAATAGCCCTGGCATTTTGGCTCTGTGGGCATGTGGTGAAACTGGCATGGTTTGTATGCATCAGAATTGTTCAGGGGTGTTCACGGCCGAGGCTATGTGTGTTCCTTTGAATGTGTTTGTTTGCATGCGTGCGTGTGTGTCTGTGTGAAAGAGAGCAAGAGAGAGAGAGAGAGAGAGAGAGTGCAACTCACAATGTCGTGTGCGTATGCAGTGTTCAGCTGACAGTGAAGGTCAGCTCTCTCTGGCCCTCCGATCTGTTAAGCCTGCCAGATCCACATGGCAAACATGCATTGCATACCTCGATTAAACACGCGCGTGAACAAGTGTGTGTGTGTGTGTGAGCGCGCACTCACCACACACACAACTTACTTGACTTGCTTCTCCAGTACAAACACATATAGAAAACCCCAACGTAATTTGTCTCCTTTACTCTCCTAAATACAGACACACACACACACACACACACACACACACACACACACACACACACACAAATACACAGACACACACACTCACCTCTGAACTCTCACCCAAATGTACAGTATTTTTACAGTTCGCTCTCACCGTCAGAGCCAAAAAGAAGGAGCGCACACACACACACACACACTCAGAAAACTGCCCTTTTCCAGTGATGTGGGAACACATTAAGAATGGCCATGAATAACCCATGCCATGTATGAGTGTGAGCAGTGGAGTGGAGCACATCCACGAGCAGGGCTGAGGCTCCGCTCCTACAAAACACCTTCCTAAAAACTTCCCTTCCACTTAATTACACCCAGCCAGGGCTGCAACAACCACATTAGCCCGGCGGTGAAAAATTGATGTGCTTTGACCCCTTCAAGGACCCTGTGAAAAAAAAAAACAGTGTCTCTGTGAGTCTCAACCGCTGTTGTAATCTAGTCGATTTGGCCTGCTCATATCACGGTGCAAGTCAGCGCACCACTCCTTGATCATGGGTGGAGAGAGAAGGGCCGGCAGCCGCTCCGCCGCCGCGGTCACTGAGATCATTCGGAGAGAAATGTGTTTACAAGCCTGACTGCATGGTTGCTCTTGCAGGCAGGCACAGCTGAAATACTCAAATACTATAGGTTGGTTTTAGCACAGCGGCGGAAAAGTCTTCAGATTTTGTTGTTGTTGTTGTCCCCCTCCCCTACCCCTCCCCCCCTGTTTATTTGTCTGATTCCGTGTCACGTCTGTCCGGCCGCATTGCTATCTCCATCACAGCTAGTCTGACGACCCATCTGTCTGTCTGTTCACCTCGCCTCTTTGATGGGCTCATCTTGCAGTCCGTCAGTGGCCTGTTGGCGCTTCCTGTTTATCTAGTGAACCATCACGAGCCCTGTCATGAAGGGATCCGTGACTGCGCTCAGCATGTGAGAAACGGGAGATGTGTTTAAGTTCGCACTGCCTCCAAGTTTGATCTTTTTTTGTTGTTTGCCGCCTCCCCAATTACAACAACCATACTCTCTGAAATCATTTGTTCTCTTGCCAATATAGCACTGCCAAGTCATTCCCGATGCAATGGCACATACATAAAATATTCAAATCTTGGATTTATTTACAGTATTTGGTACGTATGTTTTTTTTTTCTACTGCTTCCTCCGTCTTTCTCATCAACAGATATACTGTAGGTCTGGATCGCAGACTTGAATAGATGCAAACAGTAAAGGCTTTCCGGGACAGTGAGCAGACATTGACAGGCATCAGAACTTGTTCTCATTAGACAAGGGGTTGTTTTTATGTATTTTTGGAAGACTGTGTCTACTTCAATCCGACGCATCCCTCCCTCGCTGTTCTCTGAATGCAGAGGTGTTTTGTTATTTCTTTTCATGATCTCCTGTTTCTTTTCTTTTCTTTTTTTTGTTACCCGTCTGTCATTATTATGTTGCGCGTGGAACATCTGGGCAGTAGAAGCCAGAGTTGCTTGCCACCTTCATCAGAGGGAGTGTGACGAGAGGAAGAGGAAGAGGAAGAGGAGCTGACTAAACAATGTGAAGCGAGGCCTCTAAAGGTCCATGTGTTTGAAGTGACTATCTTAGTGAATTTGTTGTAGATATTGACAATCATAGAAAAGTCGTGCACAAGCACATCACAATCTCCACATAGGATGGGTATTGGATCCAAGAAAAGTGCAGTTGAAAACTATTTGAAAACATCTGCACACTTGAACTCAGACTCGACACATAATGAAGATCATATTTCTACACTATTTATTTAAGAACATGCAATTACATTCGTTGCATTTCCATTCTATTGGTAGTATACAATCAGAAACACTTCTCTATTGCACTCGCTCTTGGTTTTGATAGTCACACTGATAATTGATTAATTCATATTACCACACTATAGTACATCTGGGTCTGAGAATAAGATGGCTAAGACTTGTTTTGATCATGACAGAGTTGGCTGTGATTGAATTTTTCATGCTTCACGCTTCTTGTTCCTCTTCAGTCACCTGTACATAAAGATATCTGAGCATAGATCTGCTGAACATCAAAACCCTAACTGTTCACTGCAAGGCGCCGTACCAAACTAGTTGGATAACTGCGTGGTGGTCTTGCACACCTGAGACGATGGGCTCCTCTCTCTCTCTCTCTCTCTCTCTCTCTCTCTCTCTCTCTCTCTCTCTCTCTCTTCTTTCTCTTCTATCGCTCTTCCTCAATGCACCCCCAGTTTGTTGCCATGGCCGCCACCTGGCCAATGGGTCCCTGACATTTCTCTGCATCTGTAATTGCTTTACCGTCTCCATTCCCCGCCGCTTGCTTTGCGCTGATGTGATGCTAATTGTTGCTGAATATTCCCAATCACCGGAGTGCCCCGCGCAGCCATTAAAAGGTCACTGCCACAGAGCCGCTCGTCCTCAATGTCATCTCGCCTTCGAGTCAACATGTCACACTCCCTCTCCGTCAACTCCTTGCCCATAATCAGCACAGGGATCCGAAGGCTCGGATTCTCACCTGCTCTCTTTTTTTTCGAGCGTATTGCATCTGTTCCTGCGCTCCCTGAACCTTGCTTCTGTGTTTACTCGGTCAAGGGGTATGAGCTACCCAGTATGAGAAACCCTCCATATTGCAATTCTAATGGCAAACACTGTGGCTGTCTGTGATATGCAACACAATACAGGGTTTAATAGTGTTTTGAAATAATACTGATATAAAATCTGCTTATATCTGTTGTTGATCTGAATATAATAACGCAAATATACATTACATTATATTATATTATACTCAGATATGAATATTTTACACTGTATCGCTATGGTGTTGGGATTTGTATATTTTTGGCACACACGTCATGATGGCTACACTAACCTCTATCTATCTTTTGACATGCCTCATCCACTTAGTGTTAATTTAAATTCATAAAGTAACCACTGATTAACCATTGAAAATAAATGAGCCACTACTACAACCAGTCACCCTTAACATTTTGTTGCTGATGCTGACGTTTATTTGGTTCCCACAACTGGAGGGCCAAATTTCTGGCCAAATATCAAAAATAGCTTTTGTGGTGTGTCCACACAACTACAATTCATGCAGGTGATTGAGAAGGTGAGCACAGGCAAGTTTGTGATGAGTAAACCCTGGCTGTGTGCTGATGAACATGAAACTGGCAGTAAACGGTCATTAAATGTCTCTCGAGGTAATATTATGTTCAATACCGTAAAGCAAATATGTACTCAGCACCTAATGTGAGTCCATTATGAGAAAGGCGAAACAACGGTGGAAAGTGGCTGTTGGAAGATTGTCCAGAGGCTATTTTCAGTGCTTATCTATGCTTTCATATGATGGCAAGAGGCATGTATTGATCGGCAGGCAGGTCCCATCATGGATCTCCTCTCAAAAGACTTGAGAGGGCTGGGGACTGGGGGGGGCACAAGGTCCTCATGTACCGCCCACCTCCTCGGAGTCTTTTAAATTGCCACAATCACTCTTCCCTCCGGTCGTCTGTGTGCTGAAACCAGTCAGCGAGAACAGACACGGCTAAATGGGGTTTGACAGAGGCATTCCAATGTCACAGGTCACATGAGACACCCCTTGACCAGGTAAAAAAAAAATCGTAAATGACATGCCAGATGTGTTTTATATCGATATATCCATTCTTTCTTTCTCTCTCTCTCTCTCTCTCTCTCTCTCTCTCTCTCTCTCTCTCTCTCTTTCATCTGTCTATCTCATGTTCCCTGTCTACATTCACTTCCCTAACCTCTTCGCTCTTCACCACACTACTTGTGCATGCATACCTTGTTGACAGCGTAACATGGTTGTATTACTTTGCTTTTGGCATTGGCATGTTAGCAGCATCAGCGAGCTGAAATGAAGACCATGGCAACCATGGGGAGGTCAGGGGAGGAAGGCTCCTGTAGGAATTCACTAATCTACTGAGGAAACAGAGAGGATTGAGAGACACCACCACACCACAAAAGAAAAGAAAAGAAAAAAAAAAACATTACTGATACTGTATCTGCTGACAGGTGGACAATTTCCTGCCATTGATTAAGAACAACAAATTTAGCCGACAGCTGTTCTTCCAGAGCCACAGCAGGAAGTGTGAAGATGACCCTGTGTACCGCCGGCACAAACACCCACGCACAAAAACAGGTGCGAGAGTCAGGACTGCTAATATGTAGGCCGTGTTTACAGCTTCTTCTGCCTTACTGGATTCAAGGGACATGAATCCTGCAAAATATCTGGGGGAAGACAGACTGGCTGATGAATTAAGGGGGATGGGGGGGGCTATGTTAGACAAGAGAATGTATACAGAGGACACCATGCCATAGGCCTCTCTGCCTCAACTTGAAGCCTTGTCTATGGTCTGTTTTACAATTTTGCATTTAGAAAAGTATTTGGTTCCGATAAATGGATAGGGATGGATAACATTGATAGAGATGTATTATTCAATACTAAAATGTATAATGTAAATGCTACAGTAAATGTATGCAATAATATGCAATAAAGGGAGTCCTGCCCCATTTATAGTGCACTGATCATTTTGTTCCTTTAACACTAACTGTGGCCATTACATAGATGTCAATGTAACTACCTGAGATGACTACCTGGCTGTATAGAACCACACCAGCATTAAAGTTCATAACTGCATTAATGTTTATAATGTCTAGACTTCTTATCAAGGTAATTATCAAAATCATTTTAGATAATGCGACATTGGATTGGATTTGTGAGGTGTTGAATTGGATTTATTTTCTTTCATTGCAACAATACAGGATGTGAGGGGAATGTAGAAAACACGATTTTGCAATATCCCATCAAACAAATGTTACTGATGGCCCAGGTTAGATACAAAGAGCACTGTTTTATGAATATCAATATGCTTTCCTTTTGTTATTACAGGGCATCATCTTATAAAATACACTCATTCATTCTTCCTGTCCTGCCTTTTGCAGGAGCAATTTACTGTGGCCTGAATACCTTTTCAGACAGTGAAATGTATTTTCTTATCATGTTTGAAAGATTAAAGGGATACTATGGAATATATTGTGCTAAATATTGTTTCTCCAGGAGGAGTTTCTTGGCAATATGAAACTGTAGATATCAAAAAATGGTAAAAGGTCTCTCACTTGTCCTAGACCTGTTAAACATGTCACAACACATTCTGCTTGTCACCAGAGAGACAGAGCCATGGCTTCTAGAAAGAACTCTGCCTGGTTGAGTCTATCAATACAATGGGTTGAAGTGTTGAAGAGCAACTGTAAGGTCTGGAGTGACAGGTGAATAAAATGAGGCTGTTAAGTGCTTTTCTGACTCCTTTCCCTCTTGACAACTGCCATAATTCCTGCAGTCCATCACAGTCATGAGTCATGACATGAGTCTCGTTATAAAACCAGATTAGGCGGGATTATCACCCGACCTTTCATCTGGTAAATAAATAAAATGCCCTGAAAGCACATATGCTTGTGCAGTTCGGATTGCATCAATAATCAGATTGCTCTGGTTGCTTTTTAAACTAGTAAGGCATTGGAGTAGATTCACCATTCCATGCTGCCGATTCACCATAGCATTTCCAACAAATCAAATATTTGAATGAAACAGATTAGAATAGATTGGATTACATCCAATATTTGAATTGAAGATACAACTGGTTGTTGTTATTGTTGTTAGTAGTAGTAGTATTAAAGGACGTAGCAGTAGTAATAGTAGCCTATTATAATATAGATTATTTTATATAATATAGTTATACACTCAAACAAATGGGTTAAAAACAACATAAACAGTGTTGTCCCTATAGAGATGTGTTAAAAACAACACAACTTGTGTTATTTTCAACACACCCGTTTTAAGAGTATAGTAGCACAAGTGGTGAAAGTATTGTGGCCACAGCATTAGGATGTGGTAAAAGGGCAGCAGACGGTGGCAACGAGGGGAGACGGCTACTGACTGAGACGTGCCGTCTGTTTGGCACGGCCACTTCCTGCGTGTCACTTCCTGCGCTCATCAGCTTCTGCCTCAACGGGAACAGTGAGCATCTCGCCCCCTGCTCATCAGCATACTGTCCGCACTGACCTCTGAACCCGTCTGGTTGCTGGCGCGACACGAGGTCGGTCAGCGCAGAGGGCAACGAGAGCTCATTACCGGAGCATTTCTCTCCCTATTGTACGGACAAAAATATGAATCTAGAAAATAGGTTGGACTGACCACTTACAAAAGGATGCCATGTACCTAATAAAAACTTGGTATATATTCAACCTACAGTTCCTCCAAACCAGAATGCAGTGACTAACAACGGCTCTCATTTAAGTAGTCATTAGTGCGCTATTCGACTGTCTCGTGCTGTTCCTTTGGGTGCTCTCTCTCAAATCCATTGAGAAACACCCAGGTAGGCTTTAGACAATTCCATTGCATCCACTCTCCCTCAAAACACACACACACACACACACAGACCTATTCCATCACTTCCTTGCCTGGAAATCCTATAATATCTGGTCATTATTTTTCCAGATTCTTGGAACACAATGACTATGTAGCTACAGTAACTTTATTAGCCAGAATAATTTAAATCTAATATGTTCCCTTTCTCCTCTATGTTTTCATAGACAAACCAGCATGGCCTAATATTGATCACATAGTTGTCTAATGAGGGCTTCAGTCAGACAAACTGGCGATTCATTCAGGCACTCCATCAATATAAAACTGACTTGCACTTACATCGACGTACCATGCATCAATATCTATGCAATAATTACCGCCATCTTAACCCTTCCACTGGGTTAAATTGGCCACAGGTGATGCACATCACAGCTTTTCAAAAATCTTTCTTCTGAATATTGCAAAGATTTACACTTATTAATGAAAGATCACTTGCTTCCCCCCCCCCTTTCACTGTTCTCTAAGAAGCCTCCTCATGTGGATTCAGCTGAGTGGGTAGCATGTCCAAGAGATTGAATTATCAGTGATCAATATCAGCGCGGATCAATACCAGCACCTTGCTGCAGAGACCCTGAGGCCCACAGCGGCCTGGAGTCAGACTTGGGTTAACAAGATCGCACTGCTTCGCTGTGCTAAAGCCATATCCCAGACCTTTATGTCCTTGGGTCAATTCTACCTGGAAGACTCAGGCAATCGCTGGGTTTGTGGCAACCTGTTTAGTGGCACGGTCAGTGGGCTTTGTGCACAACGTCTGTCGGTGCGCTGAGCAGATGGTCAGAGCAAAACGGCCGGACAAAGGCAAGAGCACTGCCATCACCGGGGCCACTCCGCTGAAATGGATTCCGCCTACTCGCGATCGATCACAGGAACCGTTTTCCATGAACCAAATCCAGCACTATGGAAATTGGTATTGAATTGTGCTTCAGTAATTTTGATGACCCAAAATGAAAAAAAGAAAGAAATAAAAGAAAAAAAAAAGACAAAATCAAATACAGGCTGGAATCAGATTTGCTCAGTTAAGTGTGCAGACATTTGCTTCATTTCCTAGAGCTTCCCCTGGCTCCGAAAAGCTTTTTTTCTCCCCATGTGGGCTCTCAGACATCTTCAGCGTCTTCCCTCAGATAAGAACTCGCCATTGGACAAGCAGCTCGGAGAGTCTCTTAAAAAATACCCGAGGGGCTTCATTACTGTAAGTACGAACACAACACAGTTTCGGCCTTTTTGTTCGCCATTCGCTGATAAACAGAAGCCCCAGGCCCAGGTCAATTCCTCACCTTGCGGTAATTACAGCAAAAACCTGGCATGAAAGAGATGTATGGGAGTGGATGGGGACCCAGGGTCCTTTTATGCGGATGATGACAACAAGGATAAAAAGGGCTGAGAGATCTTTGGCGTCACATGCTGAATAACTTCCCCCACAGCCGTACACGAACACTGCCCCTCCGCTTTTAGGCCAATTGGAAGTTAATTGAGTCATTATTTCCCCATTATGTGGTGATTTGCCCATCAGATGAAGTGGTTTCGGGCAAGGAAGGACGCTATTATGCCCTGGTGCTGGCCTCTGCCATTCATCACCATGGTTAGAAAGCAGAAGTGTGCAGCTTGTGAAGCTCTGTACTGTATATGTGTGTATTTATGGGAGTGGGGGCACATACAAAGTTTTAATTTTACTCAGCCTTGCTCATACACTATTATTTCATGTACAGTGCCAAGGGGAAGCAGGTGTTTTCTACCCAAAGGACATTATTCTACCCACCCACTCTACTCTTACCACCTTAAAGGGTCAGTGCAGCCTTCTAGCTTGGGTTGACCACCTTGGTTTGATGTGGATTTTTCCAGCACATGACTCTGATCCTTGACTGTATGACAGGATTTGAGACTGTTTGCTCAAATGTCCTTGCCAAGGCAAAAATAATGAAAGGCTAATAAAATAGGGCTTGTACTTTGGTTGAGGTTGAGCGGTTATGTTTTCTTATATCTTACTGCAGCGAGAGACAGCTTGCAAATACAGTGAAGTGGTGTCAGAGCGATCAATACAGACTTTGTCTGACTCTGACTGAAGTTGTCCATGCAGCTGGGGAGCTGGTGAGGTGTCAATAAGCTCAGCCTCATATACAGTACAGCGCCATTAACCAGTCTGAACTAAGGTTGTGCATATACAGCGCCATTAACTAGTCTGAACTAAGGTTGTGCAGGGCTAAATGGGTGTGAAACCTCATCCAAACAATGGTTGACAAGTAATGCTAATGCTTTTCTATAGAATCTGCAGTGTCAGTGGTTTTAAATAGCATACTTTTTTGCAATTATTTTAGCACTCATTTTACTACAAATATTTTTAACAGCACATAACTGCTTATTTAGTGTTCCACTCATGAATGATTGGGACAATTTTCCTTTCCAGGTTCCTTAGTTTTTTTTAAATATATATACAACTCTGGAAAAAATTAAGAAACCACTGCACATTTTTCTGATGTCATACCTATGGTTGCTGAGTGACATTCAAAGTTGACGGTCATATTACAATTTGCAGTGGTCTCTTATTTTTTTTCCTGAGCGATGTATAGGCCTATATATACGTATAGGACCAGACATCAGTCTATAAATATTGATGGTACACATGGCTATCATGGCTTATGGTTCAAATAAAGATTTTCCCTGAGCCAATCGACAAACCCATAATGTGAGTGGCAATATTCCATGAATCAATGGAACCAATGTGCAGAAAAATGGACCAGACCAGAATCCCAAAACCATGAACTGAACTTTTTATCTGGATGTAATTATGCACCTCTTATAAAGAATCACACAGACCGCAAACCAAAGCCACTTTTAAAGCCAAAACCACAAACACTGGCAGAGAGTTTTGAAATTCTTCCAATGACAACACACCTCTCCTCCTCCCACCCCCTCTTTAGAAAAAAAAAAAAAAAAAAAAAACCTGGAACATCTCCATGCTTTTGTACAGTACAGCGAGTTAAGGATTTGACTGCCACGGCGTAAAGCATAAACGCACTGTAAATGACTCGAGGATCAGTCATGCTTAATTTTGTCCCTCCACGCGCACGCTGCGGATACGCTTGAGAGCTGGAGGATACTCTGTGTGGCTGAGTGAGCCGGTGCCAAACTGGGCCAAAGCAGACCACGAGAGCCAGTGATGGGGGCTGCTGTATAGCCTTCGCTCAGCTGGGGCTGCTGATCCTGGGAGCGCCAATAATAGGCTTTCGTTTGATCCTCAGGAAAAGCATGTAATACTCCTTTCTTTATCAAATCGGTTCAGACAAAATGACACAATGGGCCACTCCACTGCATGATGGGGTGCTGCTCGGCCAACGGTAGCCGTTAAAAGAAGATTGATTTTCCTTTAATTGAGACAAGACAGGGATCCTTCCCTGTCACTCCAGTATAAGGCAATGATAAAGGGCACGGAGATTAAATAAACAAGTCCAGAAACAAAATGTCAGCTAAGCAGAATGTAGGATTTACAAAGGGATTAGAAAACTTGCTGAAATAAATCTGGTAAGTTATATATCTATCTACGTTTTTTGTTTGTTTTGTTTTCCCCTTCTAATGTTATGCCGTTGCAATCGTAATCCTGCTCAGGGGTTTGTTTCTAGAAAGCGTTGGCGAACTTCCGTTGTGACGTGTAACAGCAGCGATTGCGACGGTGGTTAGACACAACTGTGTTTGCAACATTCACACCTGCGCATGGCTGAGGCTGTAATTAAGAAAATACTGAACACGACAGAAACATTTTCTTACATTCATAATAAGCTAGTTGTTCGATCTCAACAATTACTATGTATGACGTAGCTTTAGAGATACTCCAGCAAATGTGTAGGACACATTAGTTGAACAGAACTTGCTATTTTTGACTCTGAATAATGATGCTTGAACTGTTGTGAGTTAGTCATTGTTTGAGCGAAAGTTGTGTCCTACCACAGTGGTACAGGAACGACTAAGGTAGCTTTTCTAGAAACGAACTCCAGTACAGAAGGTAGCACGGCATTTGGGGATGTACCATAAGACTGCGTAACGGTGAACGTGTATCACATTCTAATTAATATATTTTTACTTCCATGGGTTCAATAATTGAAACAAAGCCAACAGATATTATAAACACAACAGCCACTAACCAGATGGGTAGCTCTCCATGACTGACAGCAACTGAGGCCACCACTGTGTGTTACTCTGTGTGTATGTATGGGTGTGTGTGTGTGTGTACGCGTGCTACTGTGTGTTTGTGTAGGTCCAGGCTGGGTCATGCTGTGGAGGGAGTCGCAGCAGCAGCAGAGGCCGTGCGTGTGTGTGTGTGTGCGTGTGTGTGTGTGTGTGTGTGTGTGTGTGTGTGTGTGTGCGTGTGCGTGTGGGGAAGTGTGTGGCACGTGGTGTCTGAGCCCTTATGGGAAGTGACACTGTACCAGCAGCACGGTGGCCATCATTAATGTGGCACAGAACTCCCCCAGCGGGGCCGCCAGCAGCCACGCCTGAGCCAGCTATGCAACCTGACACGCATGCAAGCCCTACTTATCACACAGTCAGCCGGCCTGCCTGCCAGCCCGCCGGCCTGCCAGCTCGCCTCAGTCCCATTAGGAAGGACTCACGAGTAAACCATGAGTAAAAACACAGAGGAGAACGCAGCCCCTTACACACATGCACACACACACACACACATGCACGCACACACATACGGTACACACACGCAAACTCACACGTGCGTATGCAACACACACACACACACACACACACACACAAACAAACAGCATTATCTACCACAGCTCTAAAAAATCTATTATGAATTTATGCACAGAGGAAGACAAACAAACCAAACATACACAAACACACATGCATAAATAAGCTCACACACGTCATGGCTACTGGTGTTTCAAACACACACACACACACACACACACACACACACACACACACACTACGGAGACACTGTCTTTGAGTGTCTCCTTACAGTAAAGCAGGCGTAGGCCTCAACTCCATCAAGAAGTTTTCTACTATACAAGTACAAGCGGCAGATGAACAGTGTGTTCCCTGCGTCCTCTGAGCGAGGTTGGATAAGGGAGTGACCGAGTTCAATTCTTAATAGCAACCTAATTACAACTTAATCAGCTGCATCTTTGAAGATCACATTCATATCGCAGCTTAAAAATAGAACAGACCTTCAAATGCGACATCCAGGCGGCACTGCATCTCACTGTAATGAAATCCAATCACAACCACCACCAGCACCCCCCCACAACCCCAAGTTCCTATTATCCCGTCCCTAACCCTATACGATCAATTCTCAGATTTCGCAGAGTAAACAAGAAGATTTATTTTAGATGTGAGCACACATTCACACCAGATCTGCGAATGTAAATACCACATGTATCACCATGTGAATGAGAGGTAATGCCAAAAAAAGAAGCCTTGCAGCCATTTTCAGATTGCCTTTATTCATAGCTAAGTACTGTTATTTTAAGGAGAATAACATCTAGCTCAGGCCTCTCCAGGGAACGCAAGAAGCACTCTCACTGCTTGGCACAAGCCTTGGGTCTCTAAAAGTGGCTATTTTCAAAGCTAAGGATATAAAACCAAGGGGTTCATACCCACGGACAAAAAAAATACCCTCCAATGAACTAATAAACTTTTTTTTACCGTAACATAGCAGATTGCCAAGGAAATTGTTTTCTTTATAATACATTGCAGAGTGCCCCTCCAGTCCCTGAAGACAGCAGCATATTAATATTTGATTGCAAAATAATTTGTTACTGGGCCTCTTTCATGGAGTGCCTCTGTGCAGAAGCCAAGTCATGAAATTAAACTATAACTCACACCAAAGGTCACATAACATCAGCATCTTGTGGATGGAGAATACTATACCTCTAGGCAAATTAGGAGACAAAAAAAGCTTTTTGTATGAATCTACCCCATCCACCAAAAACCCAACTGTGACCTTTGCAAGTGCAGAGAAAGAGATAGAGAGAGAGAGAGAGAGAGAGAGATCTACGGCAGTGCAAATAGATAATGAATTGAGTTGTACAAGGAATCAATTTACACTTTGTGTACAAAGAATTACTATAGGTATCTTCAAAGCATATCAGAAAGTGAAGGTATGCAAGATATGACCAGATTTATCTGGAGAAAATATTTAATACTAATTGACAGTATTCAGCACGTAATAATCTGTTTACGTTCAACTGCACAGGGTTGGATGTCACTACTGATAACCCTCAATGAAGAGACTGTAGTGGACTGACAGAGAGATGCCTTCTTAATTTTGCTTCCTCTTTCAAATTAGGCATGGGAGACAATAACACATGGAGACATGGGGTGGGGGGGCAGCGTTCCATGAGGCTTTATCTAAAACATACTGTCAACGAAACTCCTTCAGCATACAGGAATCAATGTCTGAGAAAGACACTGAAGACCACTTCACGGCTCTAATGATTACGAGGACATTTAATAAATATCAATTCATTTCCAGAATTATCGTGACGGTTCTGTCATTGGCAATCCTTCAGAGTTTTTTATTTCTTTTTTTGGCTGGGTAAACTAGAATACTGTCAACTTGCATGCAAAGAGCAATTATTTTGGTCCTTGCCTCTCTTGGTTGTGGGAATTCGGTGAATAGCCCCTTGCCTTATGTATCTAGGATGTTTGACATATTTGAATGCATGAATAACATTTTCATAAAAATTTCACAGAGGTGCATCTATAATTCACATGGCCTACTCTCTTAGCAGTGATTAGAGCCAGTGAATACACAAATCAGTGCCAGTGCCTTTCTCCAACTCAGAAACAAGAGCGTGTCATTATTTCATCTTCTGTGATACCTTACTGCCAGAAAAAAAATACAAATATCACAGTTTAACAGGAGCTTTTGCTGATATTCCCTAGAAAAACACAGCTCTTTGAAGACGTCTGGGGAGCAACAAGAACCTCTCCAGCCTTTTCTGCTTTCCTGATGGCAGTTCTCTGAATGTTTGAGTTTGTGGTTTTTTTTGTGCTGATTTTTAAGATCTGGCATTCCATCCGTCGATTGAGTCCATGCACCCGGGGAGATTAAAGCGAGCGATAAATATTTAATATTCAACTATACAGCCGCACTGAGCCAGAGAGGAGCGTTACGAGGCAGAGCTGTGAACTGGGTTCAAATTAGGAGGGATTAGGGCGCAGGTCTCCGGGTTCTTTAATGAAAACCAAAACCCTACTTAAGCAGCTAACATGCAAATTCAGAATGAACACCATCTAATGACATATCGGCCGAGGGTGCCTAAGGCTAGCAAATAATCCTATGCACTGTATGGACAGGGAAGTCCTGGGAGTAATGGTACAGAGGGTTGATATAAACATTGCTTTTGAAGGTAATTCACTTGGACAAGTAAAGATGGACCCTTATCTGAGGGAGACAATGGAATATTTATATTCCATATAGTATAAATAAATATACACATATCTGTATATATGCCGTATGATTACACAGAGGGTGCACTGACTTAGGACAATAAGAGGAGGTGTAGAAACCATCAAGTTAACAAGATTTCTTCATGTGTGCATGTACTGTATGACTTCCGATGCTATACAGCGGCCCACCACGTGTGTGAAAAACCCAATTTATCACTGGGCAAGGTAGCTTATATGTGTCAACTGAAAATGCTATTCATTCTTCTTTTTGGCCACAGAACACCATGTTGTCCTACACTGTTTAGGAAATTTCCAAAAAAAATACAACAATGTGTCAATGAATGAATGTGATTGTAAGTGACATTTAGCTGGTTAGATGTAAACATTTGTTATTTCAGTCTCATAAAGAGCACTTTATGGTGGTCTCGTCCCTTATCGGCCAGGGCTGAAACAAACATAGCATGTCTGGCTGCTTAATGTTATCTGTATGTATTCATTTGAAGGGTGGACCATTTCTTTATACATATATTATAAACTGAACTAAAACTCCTATTTTCCATTAAAATGTCTTGTTTATCTGGCTCATCCCTAGACAGTGCTCTACACGCAGGTCCCTTCATATTCATGTCAGTGGGGAAGCATAACACAGGCAACACTGGTGCCAGCCATGCATGCCAACTATGGCAAACAGATTGGCTGGCTGGTTGTCACTGTCAGATCTGTCAACTTTTGACTGAATGGAAGAAATGACAAGGCCCTGGCCAGAGGGTTAGTGGGAGAGCTAGAGAGAGTCAGAAGGGAAGACAGAGAAGAGAAGAGAAGAGAAGAGAAGACAGAGAAAAAAAATGGAGCTCTTTTTTTTTCCGGGTGGCGTCTAGTTTGTGGATGGTGTTCAGTGCTCTGGGCGGCAAACGGAGCTACACGTACCTGTCTACTCTGACCAGCGGTGATTTGGGTTAATTGGAGCTTGGTCCCAGTGCTCACAGCCTGAGGAGTACAAGGGGTCCTGCAATTTAAAAGAAGGTGAATAACTACATGTGACATGATCTTACCATCAGTCCAGCTCCATTAGCAGGGGATCACTGGACACAGCACACAGCAGGTCCTAACTACCCTAACTGGACAGTCACAGGTCAGACTTCATCAGTGGCAACGTCACCAGGTACACAACGTTACTGGAAAGGATGCACTCCTAAGGACCGAGTGAAACAGCGAGGAATGCTAATGGCTAACAATTCTATCTTGAAAGCCAGAGCAGCTTCAACAGAATCTGGGCATACTGTACCTGTGAGCGGCAGGCATTCTGGTGAGGATCAACCAGTGTTACAGGCACAAGAGGCACTATACAGCACTGCACTGGCAATGAGGATTAAGCTAGCCTTGGGCAATGCCATGCAGTGTTGACCAATGAGAAAGGAGTCTCTCTAGCAGTCTCGGTGACTGGCACACAACAGTACTCCTGCAAAGTAGATATTAGCTAGAGAATGTTGAATGTGCCAGGATGAGAAGAATCAAATATGACAAAACGAAACATGTTTGAAAAGACCAACCTTGATCACTTTCATCACGACATGGACACAAAAAGGAGCTTCTGCAGACTATAGGTGCACTACCTTGTACAAGGATGTTATTTGTGCAGTCCACCCACAACATCTTACTCAAGCAGACTGCAAAGTTCATATTGTGGATCGTTCAACTTTTTATTCCAATTTGGTCTCAGGGTTTGTTCTAGTGATGAATATTTTTTTCTCACTTAGAGTAGGACCTTAGAGAGTAATTCGTTCACTTTCACTAGCTGCTAATGGAAAAGCCCCAGGGCCATTGCAGGGGTGAATCTTGGGTAATTTCAGGAGCTGGATTAAGACGTGATGAACATGAAAGTTGAGCTCCAGCTACACCATGTTATGTCAAAGTGCCTGCTTGCTGAGAGCATTGGCATGACTGAGTGTCAAATGAGACATACACCCCTGCATGGACCACCACCACACTACATACCACGCCCAGCAGAGCTTCAGGTGAGGGATGGGGGGATGTGTGTGTGAGAGAGAGCAAGAGAGAGAGAGAGAGAGAGAAGAAGAAAGAGAGCAATCACAGAGAAAGAAAGAGATATAGACGCTACACTCCCAGCAGAGATTCAGGAGAGGGATGGAAGAAGTGTGTGAGGGAGAGAAAAAGACTGAAAAGAGAGTGCGAGCCTAATATCATATCACCAAGTATGTAGCATTGTAACATTTCCACTTTTTAAAGTAAAGCCTCTACACTCAGGATGACCAAAACCCACTGAGATTGTGTGATTCATGCATCACTGTATGATACAACATGATTCCATCTCAATTGTGACATCCAGCTTTCAATAACTTGCCTACGCTGTCTTTGACCATGAATAAGAAGTCTGTGCAATACAGTCTCAAAAATGACTATGCCCACCCAATTGCAATAACACATCTGCCTGTCATATACAACCATAATACTGAAACAGGCATGCCTGAAAGAGCTGTTAGCTGTATAGAATGTAAGTGACTCCTTCTCACCTCTGCAAAATAGTAAGAAGATGCTTTCTTGTAAGTCTGCTTTTCAGGTCTATGTGTGTGGTCAGTATTGACATTTGTCCTTGAAGAGCTAATGCCTGACACAATGACACGGACAGCTGAAAACAGCATGGAGAACACAGACAGGCTGGGGTTGGAACGCAAATAATCTTGTCATGCACCTTGACAGAGACAGCCTCTAAAGCACACCGGTGGACAGTACAAAACACATATCAGACAACATCAACTACTATGGATGTTAATACAATCAATCTGCAAAATAGCAATCCTTTGTCAGTTTATGGGAAAGCAATGACTAGAGCAAAAACAGCAGTCGAGATGAAACTAAACGTTACACGAGAGACAGGCTTCATGGACTCAACAGCGTTTCCCACAGTATCTGAATACACACAAACCACAGATGTGCAATTATCACCTCCTGGTATCTCTAGTGTTACAGTTGACGAGGCAGTGTTCAGTCCAACATCAATTCTTTATGACCTGATGAATCTTTCAGCGATAGCTCAACAGGGAAGGTTTGTGTGCGTGATCTTTATGGGGAAATAACACATGATGTTTTGATGAAAGATGGAGGAGACGGCTACAACCAGACATCCTTGCTATCAGACAGTATAGCACACCTACAGCAGCCTCCACCACTGCCTCAGATCCAACGTTTCTCATGGCAATTATTCATAATACAATATCTGACGTGATAATGAGGATATTATTTTTTAAGTGTATCATCCAACCAACAGTCATGCACCAGGCCAGACAGTCATCCATTAAGAACAGACCAAGTGGAGCACACACACAACACATAGCATTTCCTGTTACAACTCAAATCCTGAATTAATAGGCCTAAAATAACTTCTCTGTGGTTTATCAGTCTTCACCAAGGGAATTTTAATATCACAGACTGTAGCTCATACAAATCCCCATTAAACCACACTGACAAGATGACTACAGGGAGATTTCAGTATATGGTATTTCTGTGATCCTGTCGGGCTCAATTTATGTAAAAGCTCTAACCAAGCCTCTTCCAGTTAGGCACCTTATCCAGGGCATGCTGGCATGCAATATACCAAGTTGCCTGCAAAGCGACATACTCAAATAAATGTTCTCAAATTCAAGCATTTCAAACATTGTTAGAATAGATAACTTGATGTATGCATAATCATGATCCCAACACCACTACATACATATGCCAATTTTATTTAGCAGTGAAACAACACATTATGTGGTCAACAGAGGATACAATCAATAAAAGTTTTGAGCAGATGAGCAAACAAATAAACAATGAAGCTAGAATGTCCAAATTATTTCATCAGACTAAATTACATTTCCAAGAAAGGAAACAATCTTGCAGATTAGGAACACAATGGACATAATATGAATTTACTTTAAGTGAAAGGGAAATGAGCAAATACTATTTCCTTTCAGCATCTGGTTAGGAAAAGACAATAAATGAATTTCACATAAAGATATGATTATTCTCTGGGTAGTCTACATAAGTTATGCTTCGGGTTGTCATGTCAAGTAAAGATCCGACGACTTGAGTTAAATCTAATCAACATCATATCTTTTCAACAACACAAGATGGCAAAGACGTGTTTGTTGTGAAGCGCTCGTTACATATAGGTGGGTGGCTAATGGCATCAGGTCGAAGCCCTTGACATGCGCGCAAAGCTCTGAAATCTCTCAACGGAGGAAAAGTAAAGTGTTTTCTGCCGTATGAGAAGAAATGTCCAAAGCGCAACCAGAAAGACCGGCAGTCCCGCAGAGAACGCATTTTCCATTCAATGCGCAAAATTCCGCTCTGTAAGTTTCAGCGTATGGCATTTGTTCAGAAGAAAAAGAAAAAGAAGAACGGACAAACATAACAAAATGAGTTAACAAGTCGGGTACCATTCATGGAGCTCCAATGTTTTCGTTTAACAAAATACCACAAATGCCGAAAAACCAAAGAGAAACCAAAAGAGAAAAAAAACAGTGGATAGCAGTTGCGATATTTGAAAAGGTATCTCATGGCGTGGCTGTCTCATACCGCTATGGTTTTAAGTTATCTTAAAAATACTGGCTCTGACTGGAAACGCAGTCTTCTATCAACCGCATTGCTATGCGCTTGTCTGCAGGCGCGCGAGCGTTGTGAATCCTGGCGGTAGGCTATGTGTTTGTGTGTTTCGGTTATGGGTGTTTCAGCTGTGTATTTGCATTTGACATTAATCCTAGAATAAAATATTCACACCAAAATCTTCATGAAGCGACATCTTATCAAGCATTTGTCATTGTGAAAACGTATTAAAAATCGGTGTTAGAAGTGAGGCACGTAAATGCAGAAAAAGGGAAAAGAAAAGAGGGAGGCATAAACAAAAAGAAGAAGAAAAATACAAAGAAGAAAAGATTAAGAGGTTGGAAAGTTACTCACCAGGGAAAATCTGAGAGAGATTAAAAATGTTGAAAGAGCAACAAGAGAGCGACAGAAGGAGAACGCAAGAGACGGCGGAAACTGCGGCGCATGAACAGGCATATCCCTGCCCTGTACTCAAGTACTATCGGGCTGGAGCAAACCATTACATCCAAAAGGGGGAGGACTGGACCTGGAATCAACGGTTTGATTAAATGCTGAGAATGTATGGTTAGTATTAAGACCTTATAACTTACCCTTTTCAATTCAGATTCCAACTTTTAATCGTATAGTTGTAGGCTTATAACAATGTAACCTAAAAGTCTCTCTTCACTCCTAAACGCCATCATGCCAAAACATTGCCTTTTCATTCTCTTCAACAATGTCACCTAGAGGGTTTGAAATCACCTATAGCCTACTAAAAAATAATTTAGAATCACTAGGCTAGCAACATTTGTGTTTGCACATGAACAGCACAAGATTCTAGCCTATTTGTAAAGCTATAGCTCAAAATGCAGACACATGGCTGGACAATGTTATGACAGTTATTCTCTGACAGCCTGGTAATGATTAACCTCATGACCCAGTCCAGTCAGAATTGTCAATCAGGATTTGAAGTAGCCTAGCCTAAGACTAGCCTGTTTATATTTGATGAGAGATTATTGGTATCAGAAGAGTCGAAAACGATGTCATAATGTACGTAGCTGTATTTATACTGTAGTAGCAGTATTTAAACTCTCTTGTTTTCCGTTTGACATCCTTCATTAATATTTCAGTGTTATTGACCCTACAATAGGCCTATCCCCTGTCTCCTAACTGGAACCTAATTATGTAGCCTACCTGAGCTCACCATCACAGTTTGACCACCACGACATTACAGTCACTGGCTTCTTATAACAGAACGTATACTATGACACCCTAACAACTAGGAAGTATAACTGTTTGTAGTGCGTTAGTTTCAGAGTAAAAGAGTGTTTTTGGTTGGGCATGCATTGTATAGCATGGAAGGACACACTGTTTTTGCATCCCAGACATGTAGGCTACTGTAGTAGGAAGGGCTTACTTGTTGTCTCTTCAAGTCAAGCATGATGTACTAACATGCACTAAGCCACATGGCCGGTGATGGTGTCAGATGAATATAGGATGAAGGCATCAGCCTCTTACGTGTACTGAGTCTATTACAGAATATGAAAGGCACGCTATGCCTGACTGGCTGAATGTGCTTGTTCCTTGGGCACTTTTATTCTGAAGAATCCTTTGGAGTCAGACAAGAGACATAGCAAGAGAGAGAGAGAGAGAGAGAGAGAGACGTGTGTGTGTGTGTGTGTGTGTGTGTGTGTGTGTGTGTATGGGTGTGTGTGTGTGTGTGGGGGGGGGTGTATGTGTCTTTGGAAGGGAGTTAAAGAATGAATATGACAAAGAGCATGACAGAGAGACCAAAAGGAAGACATTGGTTAAGGTTAATAGCCCTGTGCAAATTAATTGAAACATGAAACATAATAGAGGTCATATTATGTATTACTATATGCTGCTTTATTGTGACGTTAAAGTGTTAAGTATATTTTTTTTTATTATATATATAATTAGTTATTAGTAGTTACTTATTAGTTATTTCTATTAATTTGCACACTGTGGATGTACAGTACATGAGACCAAGGCACAGACTGGGAAGAGCAGATAGAAGAGGAAACAAACAGACAGGAAGTCTGCATGTGACTGTGTCAGGGAGCTCAAGCGTCAGTAACGCACATAAGAATTCATACATCTGTTGGTGTGGAAGCTGTGCCAGCTCTGCAGCTTGGCATTGTCCCCTGGGCTTCTCCGTATCTCCCAGCAATGCCTTGATGAGTGGAATCCGGTTAGCCGTAGATCATCCTGAAAAAGACATCCCATTAAGAGTGACAGAGAGAATTCAGAGGGGAAGGCCAGTATGATGTTGTTCAGACTGTAACCCTGAAATTAACACTGGTATAGTTTAACGAGGGGAATCTAATCACATCCACAGGAAGGTTAAAGTCTCTGATTCTGGTTTTTGGTTTTGTGAAAGATCTTTGACATTTGTGCACAACATTCAATCAAATTACATCCCTTCTGTGCTCCTGAAGCACAACAGTTGATTGGCTTGGACTGTTTATGGTTTGGTCCAAGCCACTATTTGCCATTCCCCATTTACAGTGCCAAATCTGTGGACAAACATTTTCTGACCACACATACTGAATGGGAAATTAACAGGGGACTGTGAGGAACAATTCACTGAATTTGACAGAAATGACTCACAGACTGTGCCTTTAAGTGTCCAATACTACACAACAGATGTGAATTCTAAGTAGCCATGTACTGTTGTGTACCTTTTTCCTCATTATTTACATGATACCATAAAGGCTGTCCTAATAATTCCTTAACATGGTCTTAAAGCTGGTACTGATCAGATATTAGTCTACAAGGGAGGGTACACTGAGAAGAGACTGTCTATCCCCATGGCTCAAAAAAAAACAAAAGGACTTCAGAATAAACCTTGTTATTTTCCACACAAAAAATCGGTAATTGCATGAGGAGTGGAAATTTGTGTAAACAGAGCACATTGCTGAAAGTAAATGCTTGTAGTCAAACATCAGCAATCTCCAAAATAAGAGACAGAGCTTTTCAACATTCAACCAAGTCACTCAGCGAAAGCTTTCAAAAAGAAAATGGCTATTGTCAAAAATCCCCATTTGATGGCTTGCTGTGTCGCTGCCTTTGTGGATCAGCACGGATCACCTATCATTACCATCAGTATAATTTTGTTCCCTTCTGTGTTTCAGAAGCCATAAATCAGAGTTGCTATAGATACACAGGCAATTTGCGTGATACGAGCCCAACACTCTACCTGAAGGCCAGTGCCATAAATACCGGCAGTTTGGGTGAAAGGCATTTTGCCTTGTATTAAATGACTTTGCATGGGAGTATTAGTCACCTGTCAGGCGCTGCTGTACCTCCAGTGCATTATCAACTTTGCATGTTGAAGTGGTGCAGAACCTACTTTTGTAGTAGCCACTTTTTAAACCAAAACATTCAGATGCTCTATGATTGTTATGCTTTATTGAGCTCTGTTGAAAAATGTAAACACATTAATAATTTTAGGGTATTGGTCATATAATCTGATTTGAGAGGCAGGATAGTCCACTGCCAGGTTGCATTAGTCTGTTCATCTTTTAGTGATATTGAAGAAAAAAAGCATAAGTAATACTTGTCACAGTGCTCGGCACTCTCTTAGCAAGTCAAGCACATATTTTTAAAAGTAAATCTAGTAAATAATCATGTATCTAGTAGATAGGAGAGACTTCCTGGTTTGTAAGTGCTAAAGACGGTCGGTATCAGAAGTTTGCCACAAACCATTTGCTGGGCTGGACATTCATCCCACTTAATTGACAGTGCTCTCTACGGTCTCCACTCCCATAAAACCCTGCTCCAACTCTAGCGCTATCCCACCTCAATAGTAAATAAATCATGGTACCTTGGCTGTATTAATAATGGGGCAACTCACACAGTATTAGCATTTTAATGGTTTGGTGTGTGGGGTCAGTGCTGTGAGATGGATAAGAGACTGCCGTCTCTGTGTTAGCCTTTACATTAGCACTCTGCCAATGGAGGAGCCACTCTATCTAGAGTGGTCGCATTGTCCTTCAGGCTCTGTTTCCCCTAAAAGGAAAAGCCTAAGGGATCGGAGGATAAAATAAATAAGGAGCTAGCCACAGTCAGGTGGCACTGCATACAGACTGCCAGGCAAAAATTATATTCATGAATGCTGCAAGACAGTTTGAGTCTCTCGAGAGTTAGCAGTTAAGGACTTGGCAGATGTTTGGCCTTGTCTTACAACTGAACTCTCATATTTGGGTCTGAAGCAAGCCCCAGGAAGGAGCAGTGGCTAATGCAGAGTTGAGTGGGGGGGAAACAGAAGTGAGTATGAAAATAGCGCATGAGTAAAAACCTTACCGCTAAAAAGCCCACTCCCACACAACCATAATTACGAGAGCACATTTAGAGGGAGCGCACGATGGAGGTGAACTCTCGGTTAATGATGTATTCAATAATATATTGATGTGTTCTTGTGGTCAGACTTACAGGCTACGCAAGGCTTTTCCTCAACGTCGCCTAGGTGCTGGGGAGAGAAGGCTAGGAGATGATGCATCTCCAGCCATTCCACTGATTTAAAGCTGTTGCTTTCCACCAAGAAAATAATTCACAGCCCACCAGCGCATATTAGACAGTGCGCAGGGGGTCCCAGAAACGTGGAATTGCAGTGATGTGTGAGGGCATCAATAAATGTTGAGGTGAGGTCTATCCAGGCTATCTACATTTCATCAGCAGGGAGGTAGGAGGGGAGATGATGTGTGTGCGCAGTCGATCTTTATTTGTCCATATTTGCCGTTCACTAGATTTAAATTAGTGTCTTGGCTTCTCAGTAATATGAATTGAAGCCTGCGTGCATATATGTCTGTTCCTGGAATACTGAAACATACAATGAAATGGAAGAAATAATTGTTTGAAATTGGATGGAGTCGCAGTTTAGGCATGTCAGTAAAGTAAGTACAGTTCCTGGACGTGTTGACAGCATAGCACTGATATAATATAGGCATACAGGTAAATGAGACTACAAAATTATCCTTTCATCACACAGATATAAGATGCCAGTATTTTATATAACCTGTAAAATGTGGCTACATTCGGTCGCTTAAGCTCAGTTTTGGAATAACGGTGACAAATGTAGATTAAAGTAATTCACACCAACACCCAAGCCTGACCTACAGTACATGTAGCTCCGTTTCCCTATCAGTACTGAATTAGCACAGAACATAGGACACAATTTAGTACAGAACAGATTTAGTGACAATTAAGCAGGTAATCGAAAGGCCAATTCTTTCTGATTTTATTGCCTGATTCTCTTCTTTCATAGAGGAAGTTTTGAGGGGGAAAAAAATGAAGATACGAGAATAGGCAATTGAACTAAAATCATGCTTCTTTATCATATAACGGGCAAGGTCACATTGTTTTCCAGTGAAAATACCAGCAGCATGCTTCTAGGCATAGAGCAGCGTGGTCGAGAGAGAAACAGAGATGCAGGTACAAATTCAACAGATTTCCCAACAATTATTCAGTTTGTGCTGTTAAATTGTAGTCCACAATTCCAATCCATACATCTTCTTTTCTCAAATATAGCTGTCCATTCTGCTTGTGTGTAATGCAGTGGTGTGCTTGAGACAACTTGGGCGTTAGGCGATTGCTGGTCCTCACCCGTCACTCAATATTAACCAAAGGGAAACCAAACTACAGCATCTGCATTCAGAGTCAAATCCAGATGATTATAAAGTTGGACCAGGAGATAGTGACCCTCCGTCTTGCATAAAAATGTGAATTACATCAGCCCAGTACTTTTGAAGTTAAGTTATGCAGGTGGACACGTACGCACGCACGCACGCACTCACACACACACACACACACACACACACAGAGTAATGGAGAGACTGGATTACAGTGCCATCTTCCCCTTTACTGGTGGGCAAAGATATGTACAGTACTGGTAAGGTACTGTATAAGATGTAGCTGTTAATATCACTTTGGCTCTTTCAACTTTTCATGGCCAAACTCCTCTTCATATATTAGTTACAGTAAGTCTGTCGACTACCATGCTGCTGCAGTTTTTTGGGGGTTTCAGTCTTCAGATAACTCTCTGCCTTGGGAACTGTTGGAAGCCACACTCCATTGCCAGAATGGCAGCACTGGCACATTATATTGTTTGCCCCTTGCACACTGGCAGCACAGTGAATGTCATCCCAATCTTTGACAAACAATAAATTTGTGAAAGTGGCGCCGACAAATAGTTGTAAATTGTTGGCGACAGAAAAGGGTTTGGTGCTGATGTCAAAGTAATTGGACATCAGAAGCCAAACGCACCACATTCATTTAGTCGATATAACACTTTGCACATTCATACGTCTTTCATAGTACCATTTATTGGTCAAGGACTGTTGCACTTGTGTACAACCAATTAATCTTCGGGTCCAACTGCCCATGGAAACAATGGTCATTTCCTGATTCAAACCCATCTCTCTCCCCTCTCACTTCCTGTTTTTTTTGTTTGTTTTTTTGGTGGCCAGTGGCAATAAACAGCATGACTTACGTTATGGATGTTATATGCTTAATATCATGGTGGTGTGCCATGAGATTTTGCACTTTTCCATCGCCTACTCCATCCTGCAACTTTTATGTATGTAAATGAGTGTGTGCATGTGTGCGCTTGCTTTTGCGTATGAGTGCTTCTCTATGAGTGTTTGTGTGTGTATGTGTCTGCTTGTGTGTGTGTTTTATGTGTCTCTATGTGTATGTTCACTACAGTATGTTCTCTGCCGTCACTGTCACTCCAATATCAGATCACACACACACACACACACACACACACACCCACACGCAGGCACACACTCACACACACGCAGACATACACACACATGCACACGCACACAGATCACAGATATCAGATCACACACACACACACACACACACACACACAGATACCCCCACAGAGAGAGAGAGAGAAAGAGAGAACACACACGTTCTCTCTTTGAGACGGAAAAGCGCAATTTGACATTCTCAGCTCCCGCAACAGGCAGTCTGTGTCTTCACCTCAGTGCGGCCTGTTTATACATACCTCACCATCTTTTTAAATGCACGTTGCGAAACAAATAAACCTGAAGTGGGCGCAAAAGCTTTAGTACGTGTGCCCTTCAGTATCTAGAGAGAAATGCAATGCACTTTGTGGGCCAACAGCACAGGAATTTCAGGAATACCACTTAGTAAGCACAGATGGCAAGCAATCACATTCAAAGGGAAATGGCCTCTGAATTTCGCCAAGCTAAAATACACAATATGCATAACATATTATATGGCCCATGCTCGACAAATTGCAACCCAAGATCCCAGCCATATCCAAGCTTTTTAGAATAAAAAGACCAACGGATGATGTACAGTTGATTTCCAGTATAAAGGAAGCGAACTGTCGAAAAAAAAGAAAAAGAAAAAGAAAAAATGTCTCTTCAGTGTTATGCAATGCATAATTTACTCCAGTCACAGAGAGAGTAGAGAGGAAGGCTTAATGGATGCATGCTAATGGTTGGGTGATGGATGGATTCTCACATACTGCATTAATCCATCAACATGCCACACACATATGTGCGTACGACAGGGTGCTGCGACAATCACAGCATCTGTATTGTGAAGCGACTAATTCAATTGCTCATATGTGCAGTATAATGAAGCACTGGCACCTTTTAAGAACCGGAGTGGTGATTATAAATATGGAACTGCTTATCTCTCAGTGGAGTTCTTCACTGACATGCCAGTGGCATTGTGGACATTGTGCTTCATTCCATGTCGCACTTCTGCCAATAATCTACCAATCAATCATGCGATTATGTTTCTTTGACAAACATTGCCACATGTGTGTTTGTGTGTGTGTGTGTGTGTGAGAGAGAGAGAGAGAGACGGAGAGATAGATAGATACATAGATAGAGAGAGAGAGAGAGAGAGAGAGCGAGAGAGAGAGAGACCTAGAAGTTGTTGACAGATGATGGAGATTCAGACAACAAGAATCGACTCTGCAAATTGCCGGATTCTCAAACAGCTCAGTGCAATTGTGTACCCCCTTATCCTTCTCCTCCTGTTCTCTAGCAGCAGGCTGCTGGACTCCAGCGGAAGGTGTTAGTGTGGAACTCTGACCTCGCTGGCGTCCAGAATTATCGGTGGCGCTGTGGATAACTGTTTTTGTTGCCTCGCCCTCACACTGGGGGGATATCCATCTCTTCCCGGGAGCTCTCCGGCATGAATCTCACTCGTCTGGCGTGGTCGATAACCATTTTCGCCGTCGGTCGGCCAACTGTGCACTGTGTCAAATAAACGGCTAACAGGTGGACACCAGTAAAAAGCCATCATGCAGCAGGTCTGATTTCCCCATTACATGCTTCACTGTGTCAGAGTGGGTGTGCGTTTATTAGGGGTGTATTTAGATGTTATTTCTCATCATTGGTCTCCGGGGGTCTGTCCTCAAACTGGGGTGAGCTGGAGTCACTCCATGCATCTTTATCCCATAATAAGACTTTGGATATAACACAGCGTTGGTGCATACTGTATGCACACAGCAAACTGATTTGCCATTTTGATCTCCTGAACCAGCAGGAAAAAAGGGGTGCGGGGCCTGGGGGTCTGAGTGCCCTTGAGCAAGGCTCATAACCCCCAACTGCTCCTTGGGCCCTGTGGATCAGTTTGAGGGATTTACTGTAGGAAATGTAGAAAGTGTTGAAAAGTGTAACACATTCATTCATTCATTCATTCATTCATTCACTGTCTGGAACCGAAGCCTATCTACAGCTGTCATATTCAGGCTTATCTATTCAGGCTTATCATTCTTTGCTGTTTTCAATGTGTTGTCTGGTCGATTTGTCCTTCATCCTCAGCACTACCACCAGTTTGGTCCCTGGCCTGAGAGTATATAGGCTTCAGCCCTGCCATCTTTTCCTGGTCTGATTCTTCAGGGTGTAAGCACACTCTAAGCTGGGCCAAGGCCAAGGTCTATGGCCACATTTTATTGCTTAACTTAATTCCATTTTGAGTTAAACTGTCAAATGACTTCTTGCCTCTTGCATGGCCTGTAAAAACCTTAGACATTTTATGTGAAGCAAAGCACATGCTTGAATTGAATTGAATTGAATTGAATAGACTTTATTGACATGTCAGGCATGAAATTTGTTTTCGATCTCACCAATAACATAGTAGTACAATACCATATACACAGTATAGACACAAATCCATAAAAACAGTGTTCACTGAGTCACAACATATTCACAGGAACACGTAAAGATTTGCTGCATGCATGTGTGCTCCTTCGTACTGTATATGGAAGATGGTGCTTCTGATACAAATTGAAACAAAGACTAAAGCAAACCCACAAAAAGTCATTGAAATTGTGAAAGGAAAGAGGGAAGAAAAGCAAGGGAAAGGATGGGGGAGGGGGGGCGTCGAAAATACTGTTTCATTCTCTTATCCGCAGAGAGCAACCGATTTGACAAAACACCTTGTTCAATATTTGATTTCATTTTGCTCACTTCTCGGGTTGGCAGTGTGAGACTGAGATATGAGGAAGAGCAAGCAGCAACAGCAACAGCAGCGGCGGCGGCGGCGTGCACTCCATTCTCCCTGTGCAGGGTAATTAAACCCAACCCGGGACACCGGAGAGACCCCGATAAAATGCCTTTGGAGCGCGATTCCATGCTAACACACAATGTCAGAGCCCATGCCTAACATGTCACTTACACCATGTACTGGAGCCAAGGAGGTGTGGGAGATGTGGGGAAACATATACTCCAGTAAACAGGAGAGAGAAAAAAACATGCAGGGTTTTTTTTTCATTCTGGGGAGGATGTGTTTGTCAATCACTTCTGGAAGTTGGAGTTTGATGTTTGGATGTCAGTCAGGTATGCAGTGTGAAATAAATTATTTAAAGAATGACAGGCATCTCTGTAGTACAGGGCCACAGGTGGTATGTGGGGTTTACTTATATTGCATCAGAAGTCCTTCGATTTTGTAAATCGAATGATCAGCTCACTGAAGCTTTTGCTCTAAATTAAAAAGTGGTGATATCATTTTTTTGTTTCAAACCTGACATATCGAGATTTTTGTTGTTGAATTATTATTGAATTACTGTTATTGTGGCCATTTTAAGAGGATCCAATGCACCTGTCAGACACTGACCTGTAACTGACTCTCTCTCTCTCTCTCTCTCTCTCTCTCTCAGTTCTTCATCCTTGAGGGCTTCCCCGGGCATCAATTTTCACACAATTAATAAATATCCAGGTTTTATGCAGTGTAAAGCCAAACACCCGATGGCAGCTCGACCCATTAGCAGTGTTTTACAGTGCGTGTAATCTTTTTAGGCCTATTCATCTGTGTCACCCCCTCTCCAGTTTTTACCACCTTCCCATTTTTCTAGGGATTACGAAGGATTCATAATTCATAAATATTACATTTTCATTTTCGAGACACTCTAGAGTACACAAAGGATGGGGCCAAAGGATCGGCCAAGAGCTTACAGTACAGAGGACACGTACAGCACCACGGCGCAGCCCGGGAGGCAGGATGGTGAGTCCGTAAACATGAACATTAGCTGCTAGTTTGTGTTTGTCTCATTTCCCGCTCTGTGTTTGATCATTAGGATTACGGATCAGCCAGCCTCCAACCCCACCGTCCCTCCCCCAACTCTTCTACACACACACACACACACGCGCACATGCACACACACTCACTCACACACACACACACACATGCAAACATGTTCCCTCTCCCACTCTCTCTCTCTCTCTCTCAGACACGATACACACGCATGTATGCAAATGCACCCGCACACAGGCACACACACACACACACACACACACTAACTCTCTCTCTCTGTAAATGTGTGTGCTGTGAATATGGTGCTAGGTGGCCCTATTATCTGGGTAGACCTCCTCCTCTCAGCTCCTTATAAAAACATATACTCACTCTCGGCTTGGCAGAAGAGTGCCACCGGTCCTAAACTTCAAAGCGCTCAGAAAAGGAATGTGTGCACAGTCATTTCAGTAAGAGTCGGTCGGGGTGAAATTGGGTGGTTGAAAATTCCCTCTGTATCACCTTTAGAAAATTCTAACTCTAGTCAAATACCTGATACAAAATAATAGGCTACGTATAAACATTCTAAAAGACAGAACTGATGAATAATATACAATAGATAATATAAAAAACAAATGATTAGATAGATAGATAGATAGAGAGATGTGATGAGTGCCTCTCTTCTGGGCACTGAAAGAGTCCAGCTGATAACAGCATTCACACACAGCACACATAACAGCCTCTGCACCTCCTCAAAGAGAACCGAGAACTAGTGGTACCATTTTCAATCAGATGCCTCTTTCATCTCCGACCCTTCAGAGAAATGCAGTCCTTCAGGGAGTCCTTGACCAGGCCCCAGCTAATGTCATGGTACAACAGGGAGCCGGGGGAAAGGCCATGCCTCAGCACTGCCAGATGTAACCCAGAGGAGAAGGTCCCTTTCCAGCGCCAAAGCCTTCTCCGAGGGCTCGTGTGACCTCAGGATTAATGTCGTCGCTTGAATGATAGATGACTCAGGTATGGTCTCAGACACATGACTGGTCAGGCAGGCCAGCCAGCAGAAAGGCCTGCAAACAGGTGGAGCCTAGTGTTACTTGATTAGAACCACTAACTGCTTTGGAACAAAATCACACAGTAAGTTGTCCTCAATTTTTAATTATTGATCAAATACATTTTTGATTTTTGAAAAAAATATGTTTGCTGCATAATGGGAGAAACTTAGTTCCTTGTTGTTACCTTGGTACATACTCTAGTTAGTGTGGCAACACATGGACCGCAAACTTCAATTATTATATGTAAATGTTGCATTTTTTATACACTATGACATTTGATTTACTTTTTTTGTGTGGATAAATCAGAATGTTTAAAGCAGAAATGTTTTGGTCTAATTGGCTTTGGTTGCTTGATTTGATTCACAATGTATCCAAATGTCATGTCATTCCCAAAGGCAATATTTGCACAACTGATCGATCAACAGTGCTGATCATGTGCTTGGTATTGTTATACATCAGGACAAGCTTGAAAATGTGATGTTTTGCCCAACTTGAAAGGCTCCTTTTATTATTGCGCGCTTTGCAGCCACTGGTGTTGCAAAGAGGGTTGACTGAATGAAGGTGATGCTCATTATCTGTAATGAGGGTTTGCTGTAGAGTGCCCCCAACCGTGCTTTGGTTCCAAAACATCACTGGAAGAAGCACAAATATCACGACTGGCTGTTTTTTTTCAGTCAGCCAAAAATGCCAATCTTCAAGCACAGACAAATCACATACATGCACACCCGCACACACACGCACGCACGCACACACGCACACACACAGACACACACACAGACAATAAAAATGAGAATGGGATGTTCAAACATCACATATACTGAATATGTCCATTTCAGTTAAATGGAAAAGCAAACAAAAATCTATTCCAGGTATCCAAAGAAAAAACTGGTGGTCTAAGCAATGTGCTTACGAAATGTTTTGTTTTCCAATAAAAATGGTCATCCATTTAGAGTTCCAAGTTTTTGAGAGCCACTCAGTATATCAGCATTCTCTCTGCTTCCTTCCATCCAAGTCAACCTTGGGAGAATCTGAAGTGGACATTTTCAGTTGGAAATGAGGGCAGCTTCAGACACAACTTCTAAGTGACTCAGTGCATGTTATAATCGTCTGGGTGAATGACAGTCAACTGACCATTAATTCTGCAGTTTCATTTTAGTTATAAGAGTCACATACAAGAGTCTTGAATTTCCCCTTGGGGATCAATAAAGTATATATAAAGCTTTATTGCAGACACAGGTCCATATCACAGTACACATACATAATAAATAGTATAAAAGGGGATACAAAATGCATAAGAAATCACATAATCCTATAGGACATACAAACAATTGCACCAATGCCTTGTTAGCCTAGAAGTGAAATCTTATTTCTGGGAACATGTAGTGGGTAGTTGATATTGGGCCCAAAGGGGGGGGGGGGGGGGGGGGCTCATGTGCCACTCATGTGAAGTTCAAGTTGCAACCAACACGGAGGAAGCCACACACGTCTCTACCCTTTCGTTACACATGCCAGCGGCATGGTCAGCCAGTAAAACAGATCCCACTGACAGGATTGTCTGTCAGTGACATTATGAGGAAATCGCATTATACTCAAGTCAATGTATTGAATTTGTTCAGATACAAAACCCAGATTTGCTACCCTTTTATTGAGACTCTCTCTCTCACACACTTTCCTTTTCATTTTATCCCCTCAACAGCAACGTCCTTTGGTCATTTCTGCACTCTCAATGGCCTTATCAAGGCCCGTTGTAGGATGCACGCAACAAATAATGTTGCACACAGCAGCTTTCGATCAGTGATGTGTTGAGCATTCCCTCCCAGGCTGCCAGCGCCTGAACTTTTGAATACCAAAAGACAATGATATTTGATGAAATGCCACAGTTTGGAGTGCGGGTCCTGCCTTGATGGCAGTGGAGTCATATTGACAGCTGTGACCCTGAAACTCAGTCCCATGTGTGGCAGCATTTTAATTTAACTGATTTGCATGCAGTGACTGGCTTTGATGGAAAAAAAAAAATCCACACAAAAAAAGCCTGAGTGCTCTTGAGTTCTTGAGGCTCTCAAAGATCATCTCAGAAGGGAGATAAGTCTATGTCTCCCTGCCTGTTATTGTTATATGAAGAGTGAAGGGTAAGGTGCAGTGTGCGACTCAAAGAGCTATATGCTACATGTATCTCTGGACCTGCTCTGCATTTTAGAATTCCTTTTTCTGTCTCACTGAGAACTTGGCTTTGATGTCAAAATACCCAGCTCTTGAGCTAAGAGGACTAGATAATGAAGTCGGTTTGAGGCTTGAGGAATATAAAAAGGAATAATTCACTCTGACTTTATTTGGCCATGAATATTTACTCTCATAAGTGTGCTTTGTCTTCTGTCATACAACTGTTACCTTCAGCATCCCAAACAAAACTCTTCTCTGAATACCTACAGCGTAATCATGTAAATTACTCAGTGCTGTTTGAAAAAAAAAAACATGTAAAGGACAGAAGTTCTCCCAAAACAAAGATGATAATGCATCCAGACATCAACTGTGACAATTTGAGTGAGTGTGAGTGACTCATGCGTAACATTTCGACATTAGTCAGAGATGTTGAAAACGCTGTTAACATTTCTTGCTAAGTGCAGCCAGATTAAGTCAGAGTTGGAAGGCAGCCCCTCCCTTCAAGCAGCAGGAAAGAGATTGGGCTGAAAACTAGGAATGTCGCAATTGAAAAGTCATTCAAAATCCCTACAAAAGCCACGCGCAGCAAGACAGCTGACACTGATAAAAGGCTTGCTAGCATGTTAACCTTTATTTGGTGGTTTACTGTATACTGTACATCTTGTAATGCTGAAGAATATGTCATTGACTTGAATGGGTCCGACTCCTTCCCATCATTTGGAAGTGTAATACAGTATGTCTTATATTTGACTACTACCAAAAATGAATGCCCACTGTCCACGGCAAGGGGTTTTGTGATTCAGATTTGTTTTTTTTTCTTTTTCATTTCATTCTGCAAGTAGCCTGGGCGTTCACATTGAGACTACACTGAGAGTGAAGGTCACCAAGTGTGTGCTGCTACACCTGACACTTTCAAGTTCTTTTTGTGTGAGGAACTGTTTCTTAGAGGAAGCCATAACATGGTAATAACAATAATTTAAGAATACAGAAATGCAAAGCGTGTTAAGTTTTTTTCATTTTGGCAAGTAATCATAATATTCAGGATGATGTTTAAAAAAGCAAAAAAAAAAAAAAAAACCCTACAGTGCATTTTTGAGAAAATGCTAAATGTGGCCAAAGATGTATCTTAGAGGTACAATATGTAATATGCCCAAGGAGGTCCCTAAAATCAACAGCTTAGTTGTAGAGCATTTGTGACCTATGTCCTTACGGGACAAAGCCTTTAAGGCATATAATGCATATAATGAAATTGTAAAGAATAGGCTCAATGAAAGTGAAGGCATGTTACAGTATTTGTACCTGCTTAGAAATGCACCACGTTTTATTTTGTCTCACCATACTTGGTGCAGCCGTGGCCTACTGGTTAGGGCTTCAGGCTTGTAACCGTAGGGTTGCCGGTTCGATCCTTGACCAGTCCCTTGAGGAAGGCATCTAACCCCTAACTGCTCCCCGAGTGCCGCTGTTTGGGCAGGCAGCTCACTGCTCAGGGTTAATGTGTGATTCACCTCACTGTGTGTTCGCTGTGTGTGTTGACTAATTCGGTTAAATTGGGTTAAATGCAGAGAAACGAATTTCCCTCACGGGATCAAAGAAGTATATATTCTATTCTATTCTATTGGTCGTGTGACTACTTGTGTAACTGTATTTTAATAGGGAAAACATGAGGTGTTTGGTCGCTTCTAACTTTATCTCTGTTTGGATCCTAATGAATGCATTGGGCTAGCTAAGTGCTAACAAAGTTGTGCCGCGCGCCAGAGCCATGAGTGCACGCATTAAAACGTGAGAGGTATGTATTAACTCGTCTTAATTAGGGGAATAACGTAGTTTAATATGAAAAAACGGTGAAGTGTTCCTTTAATATGCCAGAATAACATTAAATGAACTTTACATGTTTCAGTAGCCATAGGTGTGTATATTTCAACAGAATCTGGTTGTACCTTTTTACCTCCTGAAATATCCGAGTTTAGTGCTGGCCCAGTGGTTCGCCTATTCCAATGGAGCTCCAAGCGGTTAAATTTTGGTTTCAGGTTTACAACACTCTTCGAGTCACGGTACAATTATGTACATTTTGGTACATAGCTTATTTATTGCGTGGGTGCTTGAGTTTCTGTAGGAATCCGCTGTCTTAGTTTGTAATGAAGTGACACATACAACAACGGCGGACATAGGGGACGTGCAGTAGGCCTAGTTAGTTTCGTTTTAGCACTTGCTCACCTTTGAGTATATGTGCACGAAAGGGTCACGCACGCGAGGGGGAGGAGGAAGAGGACCATTAGATTGACGAACGAGCTGTGAAATGATGTTAGCGGGTCAAGATTATAATTGGCTGAAATGTTTGAGCCCTGTCCGTTCCACAGATGATTGACGTGTTTAATTTCCATTTCAGTGCTTCCAACTCAGTGCCTGAATTGGGTTAGGAATAGGATTTCATGTGATTTTGCAAAAAATGTGACCCTGTAAAGCGGAACCAGTCGTTTCGGTAAAATTTTATAAATTAAGTTATTGTGTTCACGTGAACGGCCATAAACTAAGCTTTCCAACGATGTGTATATCGAGGGTATTACACAAACTATCGCTAAGATAACCAAAGTCCAAAGTTGACATGGTTCTCCTGTCACGATATGCCAGAAGAGGAGAAATCACCTTTTTAAGCGGCCCGTGCACAATGGGAATGACAGCAAATGTGTTGAATCTTCGCCGGGTTTAACAGTCAAAACGTATGTTTTTCCGTGAAATGCGTACACGATATGAAACTGTAGACTGTATACAGTCAAATTATGCGAAAACGTGAAATTCAACATTTCAACCCGGAAGTTTGTTATTGTTGATTTTCTCAAAATAACGTTGTGCGCAAAACGACTGATTTCGCTTTGAATGGTCACAAATGGCCAAAAAAGTGAATTCCATACCCTACCCTACCCACACCATAAGTGTTGATTATTTACTCTGTTGATTACTCTGTAAATTATCAAATCAATTTTGATAAGTGATGATGGCCAAGTTTCCAGAATGCCACAGCCCCAGTCCACACTTTCTTAAAGAGATCACCTGTTATTTTTTCTAAATTTTAATCTTAAAATAGAACACATAACAAAATAACAGTGAACACTATATATATCATAGACAGACCGGTATATACTGTACATATCTATGCTATATACTGTTGTTGTCATGTCATTGTACCTACAGTATAACAGTTGATTCGATTTAACTATTGAAGTGTTGATCGAACTTAACACTTATTTAACACTGATTTTACAGTGTATAAAAAATGGACTGAATGTGCGAGAGTGATATTGCCTTAGGCTACTTTCACAATTTATATTACAAAACAACAACTAGCATTACAACAACAACTAGCATTTATATAGCGCTTCTCAAGGAGACTCTGGAGACTTTAACCACATAACACTGGATTCTACCCTCACAAATTTCTACCAGTTTGTTGATTGCCCGACTAGGAAAAACAGGACAATAGACCTCATGTATGCAAACGTGAGGGATGCATACAGCGCCACCCCCCTTCCCCCCCTCGGAAAATCAGATCACAACCTTGTTCACCTGCAACCAATGTACATACCTAAAGTGCAGAGGCTACCATGTGACACACGCACTTTCAGGAAGTGGACCCCAGGAGCAGATGAGGCTTTGAGAGACTGTTTTGAGTCCACTGACTGGAATGTACTACAGAATGGTGATTTGGAGGAGGCCACACATTGAATGACTGACTACCTGAACTTCTGTATGGATGTTGTTGTTCCCACAAGAACTGTGCGCTGCTTTCCAAACAACAAGCCTTGGATAACCAGCAATGTCAAGGCCCTTCTAAATAGGAAAAAGACGCCGTTCAAAGAGGGGAACCAGGCAGAGCTGAGGCAAGTGCAGGGGGAGCTCAAAGTCAGGCTGAAAGAGGCCAAGGAGGATTACAGGAAGAAGGTAGAACAGAAGCTGCAGGAGAACAACATGAAGGAGGTCTGGGATGGAATGAAGACCATCACTGGACTTAGGAAAAGCAGCAGCTCTGTGGAGGGCGATCTGGACAGGGCAAACCAGCTAAACCAGTTCTACAACAGGTTTGATTGCCCTGCTTCAGTGGACAATGGTCGTCCATCATCACCATCACCAGCACCATCAACTGCTACAGTGGACAATGGTCGTCCACCATCACCATCACCATCAACATCACTAGCACCATCAACTACGGACACTGCTCTTGCTGGCTTAACTGCCCAACTCACACCTCCCCCCTCACCCCCAGTGCAGCACGTCCCCTCCTCCCCTACCCCCCGGAGTGACCAATGCCTTGGTAACTCCTCACCCCCTCCCCTCCCCTCCCCCCTCATCATAACGGCAGATCAAGTTAGAGGACAGCTGAAGAAACTCCATCCCAGGAAAGCAGCCGGACCTGACGGACTGTGTCCAAGACTGCTCAAGGCCTGTGCTGCTGAACTGGGAGAGCCACTGGAGCATATCTTCAACCAAAGTCTACGTCTCGGGAAAGTCCCAACACTGTGGAAGACATCATGTCTTATCCCCGTCCCCAAGAAACCACATCCACGTGAGCTGAATGACTTCAGGCCAGTTGCTCTCACATCACACCTGATGAAGACCCTGGAGAGACTGGTTCTGGGGATACTTAGGCCACAGGTGCGCCATGCACTAGATCCGTTACAGTTTGCATACCAGGAGAAAGTGGGCGTCGACGATGCAATCTCCTACCTCCTACACAGGACACACTCTCACCTGGACAAGGGGAAAAGTGCTGTGAGAATCATGTTCTTTGACTTCTCTAGTGCTTTTAACACCATCCAACCCCCCAGATTGAGTGACAAGCTCCTGCAGATGGGTGTGGATGCTCATCTAGTATCCTGGATTGCAGACTACCTGACAGAGCGGCCACAGTTTGTCAGACTGAAGGACTGCCTCTCCAACACTGTAATCAGCAGCACAGGTGCTCCACAGGGAACGGTGCTCTCTCCAGTCCTGTTCACCCTGTACACGTCCGACTTCTGCTACAACACGGAGTCATGTCACATGCAGAAGTTTTCAGACGATACTGCAATTGTGGGATGTATCAGGGATGGGCAGGAGGAGGAATACAGGAGCCTGGTGGAGGACTTTGTGCAATGGTGCAGACTCAACCACCTACAACTCAACACGACCAAGACCAAGGAGATGGTGGTAGATTTCAGGAGGTCTAAGCCTGCTCTGCTGCCAGTCACCATTGAGGAGGTCAATGTGGAGGTGGTGAACACATACAAGTACCTGGGCGTACATCTGGACGATAAACTGGACTGGTCAGTCAACACTGAAGCAATATACAAGAAAGGGCAGAGCAGGCTGTACTTCCTGAGGAGGCTGCGCTCCTTCAATGTCTGCAGCAAGCTCCTCTGGATGTTTTACCAGTCTGTTGTTGCCAGCGTCCTCTTCTATGCTGTGGCATGCTGGGGAGGAAGCACTAGGAAGAGGGATACTGGGCGACTAGACAGGCTGGTAAGGAAGGCTGGCTCTGTTGTGGGAGCTGATCTGGAGTGCATCACTTCAGTATCAGACAAAAGGACCCTGAACAAGCTACACAGCATCCTGGACAATGACTGTCATCCACTCTACAGCATTATCATACAGCAGAAGAGCTTGATCAGCTGGAGACTACGCTCCATGACATGCACAACAGACAGACTGAGAAAGTCATTTGTACCCAGGGCCATACAACTGTACAATGCTTCACTGAAGGGAAAAGGAGAGTTGGACTTCTATGCATAGTATATCTGCACCTCCACCCTCTTATACACTTACATGGCATGACTTACATGTCTACCCTCATGTCTAACTCTTATATTATTACTATGTTAAGTTTATTTTAATTGACCATATATTTATATTAGTACTGTTATTATTATTACTATGCTTACATTTTGTACTGTACATATTTATTACTGGTCACTAGAATTTTATCTTGCACTGTTGCACTGTTGGACTTATTTGCACTACCAACTTGACACACACCTCAGACTGGATCACAGTACCAATCCTCAGTACATTCATGCATACCTTATCTATAGTATTCTACTGCTCCTTTAGTCATTGTTGATTGTTGATTGTTGATTTGCTTTTTAATCTTCCTGGGGCCTATTGCACAAAACTAGGATAAGGGATTAACCCGGGATATCTTGGTTATCCTGGCTCAATTTATCCGTGATCCAGTTGCACAAAAGCGGGATAGGGGGCAGCAGGATATGTTATGGTATAAGTTACCATGGCGATTTATTCTGTGGAGCTAGCCTGCTCCTGACCAGGCTCACAGCCAAGATAAGTTGATTCTAATGGTAATTACATTATCTGATTGGTTCAGCTAGCTGTCATTCAAATGAGACCTCCACGTGATTTTTTTTTAAAGAGCTGTAAATTCCATTTATATATTATTTGCAACATGCATTTACTCGCAAAACACAGCAGAATGTCTGCCTAATACCATATGGATGTCATTTAAATTATGGTGGCCTTATAATTAATAGCATAGCCTACTCGTTGTTTGCTTCTTTTTTGACAGATGTTTGATGAATAGGCTGCTGTAGTAGTTGATTGGAAGTGGAGGGGACATTTTTCGAAGGTGTTTTGAACTAATTCGGCTTTTAAGACAAATTAAGATACTTTGTGCATCTTTGCGGTGGCAAAGCGCTTCCTAATGACGTTGCGTGCCGAGACAAGGAAGCTCTCACACACGTGGGTGCATACGTAAATTTGCATTCAGTTGATCTGCCACACCTACTCCCGCTATGTAACAGAAATAATCATGATCCCCCATCCAAAAAAGTAAAACTTTACCTCGTTGTTAGTCTATATCAAAAGCGGTTGTTTACGTTGTGTGCAAGACGCTATTTTTCGCGTCTTTTTTATTCCAACCGCGAGTTATTGGGGGAGAAACGAGAACGCGCACATACACCGGATAACTTACACCTGGCTTGATGAATCCGTGTCTGCTCATCCTGGATTGGTCTTTGTGCAACCAATTCAGCCGGTATGCTCTTGTTTAGGATTCAGTGATCGCGGCTCAGTAACTTATCCCGGGGGGTATTCCATCAACCACGCTAAACAAGGCGGCGCTCAACAGAAATAGCCTGGCTTGAACTAGTGTAGACTTCCACTTGAAGCTAAAGCCGTTCCATTAACTCAAGTTAGCTGCATCTTGCCCTCGTTTATTCAAACGAGGCTAAAATCAGCTTCATGTCTGCTCGTGCACGAGGTAGAAAAGTAGACCAAAACCATAGATTGATGAAAAGAGGATGCATGTCGTAAAATTAAGGCAAACTAGAAGATTTCAGTTCGATTTACAAGCGCCATCTACAGGATTTTCATCGGAAGTAATCAAATTGAACACGAGAGAAAAAAATAGATAGGCTACAGTAGTTGCCTAAAAAGGAGAATAACGAAATCGTAGGCCTGTAAATCGCTAAACAGTAATTATGATGGTTTGAATTGGGACTTTGATTGTCTTCACTCTGAACAAAACGAGTGAATAAGCAGGCTATTTAAACTCAAAACAACTTTGGCATAGGCTATTCAACAATAAAGATATCCTACGTTTGTAAATTAAAAGGGTTCACTCTGAAATATTTTTTCGGTGGTCATAAAATAAATTGGTAGCCTATTGTCCTGGGAGTATTGGGAGAAAACCTAGCCTATTGTCTCCCATAAGCATAGTTCTGCCAAAGTGTTTGTGAAATAGCCTATAATTAGCCTATCTGAAATGCAATATTGGCTTTCAATATGTCATTTCATATTTAATTTCTGTAATACAGTTGGTTTGATATCCGAACTACATGCATAATTAATTAGACTATATGAAGCGGTTTTAATTATTATAGCCTTTACAGAATTAGGCTATAGGCTGGCTTGCCGTGCATCGTATAGCACACTGACAGCCTGCCTACTGTCACTGAAGCTACTGTATATGACCCTTAATAATGATGCCTTTCATTAAAGAGTAGGCCTATAACTAAACATGGCAATATTAATGTGTTAGCATAGTCTATGTAAATTCATCGCATGGGAACCGAACTCGAGAACACGCAAAACATGCCTCGATTGTTCTCCTGTCACGCTGCGCATGACACCACGAAAGACGTAGGCCTACGTTACGCAGAGCCGCAAGATTCCTTGGACCACACACATATCAAGTTCAAACAATGTAAGTTGCATAATTTTCAGAAATTCATTTAAACTAGCGGATAGGTAGCCTTAATCAATGCTTGCAACACTGTCGGAAAAAAGTTTCTCCTTCTATTTTTTAAGTTGTAGGCTACAGGTGACGAAAGCACAGGTTGACGGAACCAACGGTTTGGGACTCGTTTTCCGACTGGTGTTTTTTATTTGCAACACAGATAAATTTAGCTCGGCAGTTAGCCTGCCACCGACCAGGTTAGTTCAGAAGCATATGTTACCCCAGCAACTCAGCTGAGATTCCTGTTAGCGGGAGTAATGGAACCGAGCTCTCTCTAAAATTAGCGAGGCTTATCAAAGTTAGCCGCGATTTACGGTTAGCTCGCTTGATGGAATACCCCCCCGGATGTCTTAATTCTGCTTTTGTGCAACGGGCCCCTGTTTACATTGTTTACATTGTACTGTATGTTGTGTGTGGTGTCTTAAAGGGATATTCCGCCATTTTTGGAAATACGCTCATTTTCCACCTCCCCTCGAGCAAAACAATCGATATTTACCTTGTTCCCGTTCATCCAGCCATTCTGTGAGTCTGGCGATACAACTTTTAGCTTCAGCCTAGCATAGATCATTGAATCGGATTAGACCATTAGCTTCTCGCCCGCTAGCTTCATGTTTAAAAGTGACTAAGATTTCTGGTAATTTTTCCATTTAAAACGTGTCTCCTCTCAAGTTAGAAAGTGCAATAAGACCAACTGAAAATGAAACCTGGCGTTTTTCTAGGCTGATTTGACATGGAACTACACTCTCATCTGGCGTAATAATCAAGGCAACTTGCAAACGTACCATAGGCGCAGTGATATCTTACGCAGCATCTGAAAATAGTCCCCATAGACAACAAGCAGTAGTAGTGCCAGTAGCTGCAAATTGCCTTGATTATTACGCCAGATGAGAGTGTAGTTCCATGTCAAATCAGCCTAGAAAAACGCCAGGTTTCATTTTCAGTTGGTCTTATTGCACTTTCTAACTTGAGAGGAGACACGTTTTAAATGGGAAAATTACCAGAAATCTTAGTCACTTTTAAACATGAAGCTAGCAGGCGAGAAGCTAATGGTCTAATTCGATTCAATGATCTATGCTAGGCTGAAGCTAAAAGTTGTATCGCCAGACTCACAGAATGGCTGGATGAACGGGAACAAGGTAAATATCGATTGTTTTGCTCGAGGGAAGGTGGAAAATGAGCGTATTTCCAAAAATGGCGGAATATCCCTTTAAGCTGCTGGGACCTTGAATTTCCCCTTGGGGATCAATAAAGTATCTATCTATCTATCTATCTATCTACCAAGGTGCTTTACAGTGAAGGATGAATCTCTCTTATCACCTCCAATATGTAGCACCCACCCGGGTGATGCACAGCGGCCATTATGCGCTGAGACACTCTCCACACACCAGCGTGAGGTGGAGAGTGAGTGAGGTAATGAATGTGTGAAGTTTTATGAACTGTCACTTTGCAACAGCTACAAATTAACTCTCTGACAGGGGTACACACTAAAGCAACATTGTCACATCTGTCTGAGGTAGTTCTTTAGCACTGTTACACTGCAGTTGGAGTAAGAATCAAGTTGAAATGTTTGGGGCTGATTGACAATCGTGTTTTTTTTTTCTAAATGCATCCATTTGTGATTGCTATCACAATGCGATACCAGCCAGCTTTAGTACTTCAAAACATATGCAGCAACAGCTTTGAAACGTAGACTATCCTGTTGTCAACAAGCAGTGCTTTCCACACATAGCCCATCTGAAAGCCTGCAGAGTGGTGAGACGAACATTGATAACTTGGGGTGGTTACAGTATGTGTGTGAGAGAGTGATAGGGACAGTTAAAAAGTATCAATATTAACCTTTGTTGTTTGATGGTGTTGTTATATTCACCCTTTACTTACATTAGTCTACAGTATCTGTCTAAATGTATATGTTATATAAGTATGCCACCACATATATCTGGTGTTATATAAGCATGCAAATAGTGATTTAGGTTTTGGTTGAGAAAATAAGAATAATCTCTGTAAGGAGAGTGACTAAGGCAATGGCTATGCAACTGTGATGCTATAAAGAGGGTAAAGACATGCATATCCAAATATCTTTCTAGGACCTCCTGCAGGACTATTTGCTGTATCCTTGGCAACTGCTTGGTAAAGGTGTTTCTTATTTTTTCTTAACTGGAAAATAAAACAGTTGGCTATATTTGTTGCTTATTTTCCAAGCCCCACAAGTACAGTGGTAATATATTTGACACTGTGTCTTTAATAATGGCATCAATGATAACTAATGTTTAATGAATTGATGACAATAACAGGGGTTGGATACCTACAGTATACCTGTGGTAATCTTTCTGATCACTGTCGGTGGAAATTTGTGATATTTGTTGATTCAAGTCTTTGAGTCTGAGTAGGTGTGATTTGATTAGGGCATGTTTGTGTAGCCAAGAGGGTGAGGATTAAGCAGTGTTTATCTATAAGTGATTTGTTGACACATGTGCTCTGTGTCTACATTTTGGTCTTTATTTACACACACACACACACACACTCACACACACACACACACACACACACACACACACACACACACACACACACACACACACACACACACACACACACTAAATGCACATCCTGATCATTTCACTTATATATTATATTTCACCTCAAGGTTAAATTCAGAATACATCCCCAAATCCTGATAAGGCCTGAAGAAGAAGAAGAAGAAGAAGAAGAAGAAGAAAGAAAAATCGTTTAACCTGCCATGTCTTCCCTTGAAACTCATACAAATTTCATGACAAAATTGCAGAGGCCAAGTACAAGAGTTTTCAAACTGAGTTACATTTGGGTGTTTGGACGATGCATTGACGTGCCAAAAGATTGCAAGGGTGACATGCAAATTGCAGGGAGATCCATGAATCACTCAGAGGCATATTGAATTAGAGCTATTCAATCAGTGGAAATATGCAAAGCTCTGTGGAGCAGCAAGGCATCCTCAAGATCCAGCTGGACAGATAAATACCGCTGCCGCCAAAAGAGACACCTGAACCTCGTAATTACGGCTAAATGGGAAAATCTACATACAAATAAATATGCATGCATTCAACTCACACAAGGGGTATGATATGTGCAGGATGTGACTTTAAAATGCATACAGACAAATGTGTGTGGCAATTACAGTACAGGTGAGCACAAGTACACAGTTCATCTGCTAAACAGCAGGAGTAAAATATGATGATCTCTTCCATACGTGAAATCCTTGGGGGAGTAAAAGAGTCAAAGGAACAGTATAAGCTGCAATATGTTATCACTGGTTTTGTTTGTGAGCATCGTTTTTGTTTGGTATTGTCCGTGTGTGTGGTTGTGCCAAGGTGCTGGATTTCTGCTCAGCTTTCGAGAGATACATTGACTACATCTAGTTTTGAATGCGCACAGGCATGAGCTTGTGGCTATGTGTGTGTGTGTGTGTGTGAGTGATGTGTGTGTATGCCAGGAACACTGTGTGTGTCTGTGTTGCTCGCGACCGTCCCAGAAAGCGCGTGGCTTGTGAAGCTCTGGCTTCACAACAGATTGGAGGAGACAGTCAGCAGGTGCGGCCAAGCACTGTTTAATTAACGCTGCCGAAATGGGCGCCTCCGCCCGCTCGGCTTCTGCCAGCGCACGTTTGTGTCGCCCATAATGAGCAGTTTAGCCTGGCTCGTGTCAGCACAGAAGGCTGCAGCTTTACAGGGACGGGCACAGCCCCTTTAACTGATAAAGATGAAAGGAGAAAGGAGATGGGAGACGCAAGACAGACACAGAAAGGAGCAGCAGCAGAGAGAGAGAGAGAGAGAGAGTCACTTTGCCAGTTTTGGTAGAGTGAGGGAGAGAGAGAGAGAGATGGGGGGAGGGAAGAGGCATGCATGGGGGTGTGTGTGCCAGAGAGAGGGCCATTTCTTTCATCTTTCGTTCTCTCTCTCTCTGTCTCTGTCTTTTCTTTTTCTGTCTTGCTTCCCCCTCAGTCACCTTCTCCCCATCATTTTTAATTGGTGATCTTTCCACATCATGCTTTGTAATTGCTCACAGATTGTGGTGCAGCCGTGATAGAGAATGGCATCTCCTTTGGTCAGGCATAGCTAAGGTGTAATGAGTCCAACCTCAGAGAGATAAGACTTTCTCCACTAGCGCAGACCTAAACACACATGCACACACACACACTGACCCAGACACACACACTCACACTCTACACACTCTACACTACACACATTTCATCACCATTACCCAAATGGTGTTCATGCGAGAACAGAATCAGTTTGGTGCGTTTTGCCCACTGGCATGTTGATTGTGAATCAGGGGTTGTTCATTGTCCCTGTCTGTCTGTCCTGCTTCTTTGCTAATAAGATCAGACTAATTGCATGTTTCTATGGCTGGTGCTGCTTTGAGAACACACAAATGGGCTGGCTTCAATTTCACTCGGCTGGATGAATGTTCATTATTATTTGACTCATCATCATCACTGCCATCATCACCATCATCATCATCATCATCATCATCATAATCATCAACATGTGACTCCTAAGCTCTGTCATCTGTCAAACAAAGCCAATCAGCTCAAAACAAAGGCTACATTTCCGTAATAAGAGCAACTGGCAGGGTGCTCATGCTCTGGCGGGTTGGGATCCCACAGCAGAGGAAGGGGCCTCCCAGGCTGCACAGACTCGCCTCAGCTCTGCTAATAATTGGCAGGAATGATATTGGAGGGATTACGTTTAGTCAAGGGGCCTTAACTTCACATTTTTAAGCACAAAGCCTTTAGCTGCCCCCCACCACCCCCCACACCCCCCCCTCTCTCTCTCTCTCATTCTAAGAGTGCCATGTGCAGAGTGAGTGTGTAGAGAGCATGGTGCGGGTGAGGTGAATGCTTGCCCTCTGTGGCTTTCTACAAATTCTACAAATCTTTTTTTTGTGTATTTGTATGTGTTTTAGTAGTGGGGTTCTCAAATAGGCCACTGACCTATTGCTGGTGCTAAAAAGTTATTGAAGCCTGCAGCTTCTCAGCTGGTTACAGAGGTGTCTCCCACAACAATTGTGTTTGAAAACTTAACATGGCACCATGGGGTCAAGGTAGTTTCTGACACCAGTGTTGAAGTTTGCAGTTTAGCCATTGGGGAGGTAGGCTACAGTATAGGGTATGATGATATTGGTATATTAATAATGCAATTGTTCCCTTTCTGAGAAGTATTGAAAAAAGCCAAACAAATGATTCAACATGGCATCGGGTTTGATGGTGCACTTGTCCCAATGCTACCTCTTAATTTGCCCTCAGAATGTTCCCTAAGTTACTAACACTGCTTTGAACATAATAAAGCGTTAAGTCAAAAGTCTCTTTCTCCTGTTCCTGTTCGTCCCCGATGTCAGCTGGGCACAGACTGCTGGTGCTCAGTTCAGAAGAGTCGGTGTTTTATGTGTGATGGATAGACAGCTGTTTCTGATGGGCCTGAGCTCTGTAGGGGTTGCAGAGTTGCCCCGTCTCTATCAATAGGTGCTACGGGCTGTCTTATGCACTAAAGGCAAGGACATTGTACCCAGTATGTGGGTGCGAGTGGAGCCACTCTTTCACAGTGCAGCTTTACTGGTGGTGGCTCTGCAGTCGCCCACTTTGAGGGCTGCTTCACATGGTGGATGCAGGCCTTTGTTGCTCGGTGGGGGACGTATAGCTGCTTTTCAGTCCTCATCATTCAAAAGCTGATTACGAACATTCAGAAAGGTTGTCCAGGATGATGCAAAACGAGGCCTCCTGTCCCCAGTTGGTTTTACAGATGAGTTGGACTGGTTCCCAGTGCCACAGGTGTGACCTGCAGTAGGCAACAGTGGCAAGAAGGGCAAGGTGTGCTCCTCAGTTTTGCAAAAACCTTCAACGGTGTGTGAGTCAGAAGGCACTCTACCACAGTTGTGTTAAGGTCAAAAAACATCCAGACCCTCTCCGGTGTGAAGGAGTCGAGGTGGTGTGAGTTTTTTGGGATCTGGCTCCTTTCCAAAAGGCAGCTGCCGGTCTCTATACAAGCATCCAATTGAACAGAGAGTGGGCGATTTCCAATGGAGAATTGTGCATGGCGCAATAGCTACAAACAGACCCAGAGCACGCTTAGCAGCAGGGGTGTGGGAAGGGTGTGTTTTGTTGGGAAAATGAAAGACTTATGCATTTTTTTTTGTGGGATGGCCCCCCTTTGGGCCAAGCCAAGATGGCAGTGTGGCTGTTTCACAGGATGGAGGGGTTGGGCATAACCAGTGCCACCGTTAAAAGTGTCTTTGGTCACAAGGCTGAGGATTGAATATAATCATTACAAATTAACTGCCAATCTTGAGTCGTTCAAAGAAGGGGGATGAGGGATGTATTTGTGTGGTGAATGTTGAGGGTATGTTGAGTGAACTGATCAAGGATCACTGATCCTTAATTTTGGTCTCTTTATTTTATTTTGCATAGTTTGTTTTTTATTGGATAAGGGCAGATTTTACTGAATTCAACTGAGGTGCAGAAAAAGATAGAGGGCTTGGTGTCATCTACTGTAAGTAACCTTGATGTAACCCCTAATAATGATTTAGAGACAGATAGTCTGTTTCTTGACTAAGAATATAGCTGGTGAGTGGAATTTAGTTATACAAATTAATTTAGGACCTCTTCAGTGGAGCTGACCTGGAGGTGGACAATCAGATCCATCCTTGAATTTTCTACTGGTATGTTTTCAATAAATCTGCAATCTGCATACACAACTAAGACCTTTAAGGTTGATCTTATCGTTGCATTTTCAGCTATGGGATCCACAGACTAATATAAAACAGCCCAAAAAAGTGACTTTTTATAGTTAGACTAAAAAAACATGTAAGTTGTTTGGATAATGTACAAATGTGGTGAATTGTTAGTTCTGGGTATTGTTTCATGATGAGTAGTTGAGTAATGAGAGTAATAGTGTTTGGAAATGGAAATGTTGTACTTTAGCACCGGAATTGAGTGATTCGAGGAAATTGAGTCAAACCAAAGAGGCCGGAGAGAGGGAAACACGCTTTTAAAGTATTGTTGCACAGATTGGTTTAGCTCCATATTGTGTTTCTGCTGCATTTCCAGATTTACCATCCTTCAGGAAAACAATTTCCATTTGTTTCAGGCACACACCTACTCTGAATAGTCTTGCTCTGCCAAAATGATAGATTATCAAATTTACTGAGCCATTTTGCTCTGAAATTACACAATTTAGTTTTGTTTCTGTTTAAAACATGTTTTTACATTGATGTGTCTACCTCTGACAATTATACTAACATCAAATATCTGCTTGTGAGTTTAAATCTTGTTTCTTGTGCTGTTAGACAATTGGACCCTATAAGAGAATATTGTATGTATGTGTGTATATATGTATAGCCTATGTATATATACTGTGTATATATATATATATATATATATATATATATATATTAACTTGGATACTAATTGTGTGTGTATGTGTATATATATATACAGTATATTTATATTAATTTGGAATATAATGCATGGCAAATTCACAGACAATGGAATCTGACGTAGGACTGCATGTGTTGCTTTATCCTTCAAAATAGTTAAATTTTCTGACCTTACTTAACGGCCTCCATCTGACCATCTCAACATTCATTAAGTGTGTTCACGCTGGCACTCTCTGACAACCTATTAACCAGCTGCTCTTATTTCCAATACATTCCCATAAACACTAATCACTGCCACAACACTCTCACGTCATTCATTCAACCTTTGCTTAAAGTTGGTTCTTACAATCATCTAAGGTCACAGATGTTCATGTCTTCTTAGCAACTGCAAAAAGACAGAAAGTGAGTTTGAGAGAAGGAAACAGAGAGAGAGAGAGAAAGAGAGAGAGATGGAGAAATAGAGAAAGTGAAAGATGTTAGGGAGCTATATAAGCAGTATTTAAACGCCCAGCCGATGACAAGGTTATTGTTGTACGCCATTCGGCGAGCCGCTCTGAAGAGAATGTAATTGAGTGCCTCTGAAGGACACGCATCCAGTGCAATTACTTCTCAGATATTACACCCAGTGATAGACTATGGGGTCATCCATAAAGATGTCCTGAACTGAGTAAATCAAAAGGCCGGGGCAATAATAATCACTGGCCCAGACGCTCCCAGACGCTCTCGCTCTCACTCTCTATCACTATCTCTCTGTCAATTCGCTGTTTGGCTCCCTGTCCCTTCAACTATTATTTTTTTTCTACGTATCACTCAAACTCTCTCTCCCTTTTCATCTCTCCGTTTTTTGCCTTTTATCTGATCCCGCTGTCTCTTTCCTCTGTCCGCCTCTCTCGGTCGCCGCAGATGTCGCAGTGGGAGGACACCTGTTACTGAAAGGGGTTGGCCTTTAAAGCCGATGACAGATACTCACAAATGACCCCACACACGCTGCTACGTCCACTTCTCTCTCATCTAGCGGCGTACAGAACCAGCCAGCAATAATTAAAAAAGAAATGGCCAAGCAGAAGGACAGACACACACACGCACACACATACTCACACACACGCTCTCTCACTCTTGTCTCTTTCACACACACACACACACACACACACACACACACACACACACACACAGAGACACACACACACACACACACAGAGACACACAGATACAGACACACAATCTCTCTCTTCTCTCTTTCACACACACTCACACACACATACACACACATATGGAGATACACAGACACACACACAGACACGCCCCCCACCCCACACACACACAGCGATAATAATCCTACTCCTCTTTGATAGAGGCCCCAGCTCAGTGCATCAGTCACACCCATACCCAGGCAGCCCATGGCCTCTCCTCTCCTGCCTGACTCCTTACATGAGGAGACTGAAGCACCCCTGCCGCAGTTCATTCATTATGCCAACTCCCCAACACCAATCTCCCCCTCCCCTCCCCACCTTGTGCAATGCTGCCCTTACCTGACAATGTGCATACTGCCTTGTACTAATTTATGACATGATAGCTGGCATGGAGCCTGCAAGATGGTGGTGAATGGGCGGTGTGTGTGTGTGTGTGTGTGTGTGCGGGTGGGGCTAAGGGGGGGGGGGGGGTTTAGGAATGCTCACCCAGAGATGCAGCCTATGGCTCAGGAGATGCTATATTTAACTGATGGATCGCAGTGGGAGGGTAGAGAGGGAGGAGAGGAGAGACGTGCGAATAGGGTCATGTGACACACGGGGCGGCTAACGGGCCGCTGGAGCAGAGCACGGCGGTAATAATCGCCTCTCCTTCGGCGCGCACACAGGAGCCGCCGTTGTCTGCGTAGATAGCTTATCAGCCTCCATCGACGGAGCAGGAGCAGGAGGAGGAGGAGCAGGAGGAGGAGGAGGAGGAGGAGGGCAGGTGAGTGCTCGCTCCAGCGCCTTCGCTCTCCACGGCTGCTGAAGCTGCTGCACTGCACCGCACCGCATGGGATATTAATGAAGTTCACCGCTAGGCAGCCAGCGTGTGATAGATCTTTGCGCACAAAAGCATGAGAGGCTCTGTTAACAGTGTTAAATCGAAAAAGGGCATTTCGAAAACAAGTCAGTCTGACATCAACAATTCATGGCGAACTTTTGATCCGAGGTAGTTAGAATGCATCCTCTTGTTTAGACTAGGCCCTTGTTTTGCCAAAACATTTCCTGCTTTTAATTTGTTTATTACTTTTGAAAAATCCTCGTGCTAGCCAAAGAAAACATCGTAAATCTCTGTTTTAAGATAGACAGATAGTAAGATAGTATTTTAGATAGCAGTAATCCATTTCTTAAGATAGTTTATTATAACAAAACAACATTTGCTGTAGCCTATTTAGTTGACCTGGCCCTTTGCTTAGTTATTTAGTACCTTCCTGTATACCCTCTTGTAAAGATAGTATTTTAGTATTCACTATGGGTTGTTATCTCAAATGAGTCTTTCTTTTTAGCAAGCTTGATGTATAATCTTTGGAATCCATTTAAAGGTGCCTTCAAAGAGTATGTCTGATATGAAACAGCATGAAACTACAATGAAACACAATATCAATGACAACATTATTTTGGCAAATAGAAAATATTTGTTATTAGTGGCTTCTATTCAAGTTTTGCATTCAGTGGTTGAAGGAGGGAGTCTCTCTTTCTATTGCATAATTGCAAAGGTCTGAGAGCTGGGTCTGAGAGCTTTTGGTTGCTCATCAAAAACATTCCTTGCTTCTCTTTGTCAGTAAGAGGTACCATGATAGAATATTGAATGTGGGGACTGATTCAGTCAGTGCCAGGAATGCCATTGGCCAGGTTTCGCAGATTGGTTAAGAAGCTCTTAAGTGCTAAGAACTTCTTAGGAGCGCTCTAAGAACGTTCTTAGAATGCTCCTAAGAAGTTCATAGCATTTAAGAGCTTCTTAATGAATTAGGGAAACCTGGTCATTATCAAAATGTCCTGCCTAACAGTTAACCATTTCAGGCTGCTCAGGAGAAACATGCACTGTTGTGTTTCCTTATGGATTCCATAGGTCCTGTGAAGGAGGTTGTGGTCGATCTCTGTTCAAGATCTCGACCTCTTCCGCCACCTGCCTCTCCAGCGGTTTGGAGTGGTCTGGAGAGAGGGTGTGGGTTGTCGGGTGTTTCTTTGAGTGCCGTGTCTCCTCATTAGAAAGCCTCTGCATCTACATGATGGACTGTTATTTCTTTCCTGACACGAATGGGTGGGGACCCATGACATCATGTCAAACCATCAACCATCAACCCAACTGCTTTATGGTGAAAAGAACATACAGTACAGTAAGGCATAAGGGCAGTAGAAGGGATCATTCTTAAAGTACAATATTTCGCAGTGGTAAAATGATTCTCTTCTGAATGACTGAAGCTAAGGTGTGGGCTTCGTTAGTACTTTGTGTGTGCAGGTGTGCATGTGAGTGTGTGTGTGTGTGTGTGTGTGTGTGTGTGTGTGTGTGTGTGTGTGTGTGTGTGTGTTTATGTGTATGTGTGTGTGTGTGTGTGTGTGTGTGTGTGTGTGCCCCACCACAGGTCTCTGACTGCCTCGGCGATGTGCATGAGGGGACAGCTAATGGGTGTGCATTAGCACCTGATTGTATGGCTCTCCCAAGAGGAGAACTACGCCCAGACTCCTACAACTGCCTGCTCCAGAAATAAGCTGAGAAAAAAACCCACCTCTGAAACAGAAACACTCTGATGTAGTTAGGTGGACAACTGGAAAATGTGATTGAGAGACTCACTGATGACATGTCATATGTGTTATGTGAGGAAGAGGGAGAGAGAGAGACGGAGAGAGAAACAGAGAGAGAGAGATAGAGAGAAAGATAGTTTAATGATTTTTAGATTTGAGTCTTGGGCGAATGTGAGGCAAACAATTTAAGAGAGAGATAGATAGGCAAAGTGTAAATGCAGGCAGCAGCGAGTGAGAGGGTACGCGTTGCGTTTGTGCATATGTTTCCACTTGGCTCAACTCTGGAGTGAATTAACGAAGCCATTCTCCATCTCCCGGTTCATCTCATTACTGTTAATTAGTGATTGGTGAGCTGTGTGTAATTTGCCGAGAGTGAGTGAGTGTGACTGAGGCCTTCCCATTGCCTAAAGTGAGATGGATCTCCTTAATTACTTTGTCCTTTGATATCGGCATAACATGCACTGGCAGAAGCAAGAGCAGTGAGATTAAATCCTCCCACCAAAGATACATTATCAAGAGGCAGGGTTTTTTGTATGTAAATCCCAAACTCAAATATATCTGGCTAATGCCGGAGAATGTTAAAATGCCACTTTTGATGTTTTCCTTCCACTGTGGGGACCCTCATTTACATTTAATTCTCCCACTTCAGGTTGAACTGGACTGAGAATGTGAGTGGCTGGTTTTCCGTAGCATTAATAATGGGAGAGTCTCAGTGAGAATGGAGAAGGGCCTTTTTTTTTGGGGGGGGGGGGGGGGGGGTGCATGTCAAAAGTCTGTGTGGAAACCTGAGTGTCACGATACTGTATGTACAGTATGTCCTATGTAGGGTATAATCTGCCATACAAATTAATATTTTTCTGTTTAAATTTAGCAGCTGGTGTTGTACCACTTGTATTCAAACAAAGAAATAGAGATGCGAGGATCTAAAAAACACAACATGTCATTGTAAACAATGACAATTGAATTCTCCTCTCTGATCTTGCATGTACACTGTTCCCTGCTGCTACAGGAAACCATGGCCCCTTTCTGATGCCTTCCCAACACTGACATCTAATATTGCGACTCTAGTGGGAGCTACAGTCGCCAAAAATACCTAAACCTGCACAGTATACCTTTAACATAGCCATCTTCAAGGCTCAAGCCCTCACGTATATGTAGCTGCAACTTGTTGATGATATCACAAAAGTTCAGCCCATGACCTTACTACACATGTGACCCACAGCTAGGGACCCACGATTCCTCTGGGCTTTGCATGTGGCTGAGGTAGAGGTCTGAGTAGACATTAAGGTTCAGTGGGTTTGTGGTAATTTCAGAACAGCTAACTGTGTAACAATGTTGTTCACAAATCACTGTAAACAACAGCCTCGCTTTCATAAAATGGTTACAGTTATATAAATCTTTCTGTTTGGTCGCCAAGTGCACTCATCTGCTGATTTACCCATACAGTGGTTAAGATGGTTTTCTTTCTGCATGTTTTGGCCAATAATCCACCAATGTAATAATTCACCACTGAAAAGGTCATACTGTAAATACAATATCATGTGACTGATCAATTGACACATAAAATGTATTTATCCCTCTAGCTACCAATCAACCTACGCATAGGCATAGTGTCCATGCTGAACATTACTGAGCAGCCAGTGGCCAAGTGACCATTTCAGAAGGCTTACAGTATTAGCAGCATGCTACAAGCCACAAGCCATCTACCCTCCTAGTTACTGGTAGCCAAATTAGTTAGCTGAAAACACACCCACATCACAGTATGCGGTGGATAATGTGTTATCTGCTGGTCATTATCGGAAAATAAGCCCTGACAGGGCGAACAGGACCCTAACGAGAAGCAAAGTAATTAATTATGCTGTTTACTATACAGCTACTTGCCAAAACAAGAAAAGAGACATACGGTACAAATTGTCTTTTAAAACTACTTTGTTACTGTTATGTGTCTTGCTGAGAAACAACCCATATTATTTGTTGACTTTCTCTTTCAATGAAGCTCTATTGCGATAAGTGAACAAACTAGGCTACTCACGGAACACAGCCATAGGCAGTGGTCATCCAAACATCGGGAAGGTGCCTTAATAGAAGTTTAAATGTCGATGAAGTTCTAACGGCATGATGTTAACTACATCCCTGATCCTGTGACTCCAAAACAATCCCAGGACTATGATTGCATCCCAGAATTTGGTATAGTGACTTGATTTCAGTGCCATCTTGTTATCTAAATGGAATGTAGTGGGTGTAAACATAATAGCCAACCAACTGCCATGTAAACACTCTTGTATGCTTTGCACTGATATAATTTGTTGGATGCATTATGCATTTTATGAAAACATTTATGGGTACGTCTAATGATTTCTATTTTGATTTTCTAATGACTTCCCTGCATGCGCATACATCTTTTTCAGATTGCATATTGCATATATGCTTAAATGGATACTTTAGAGTGATACTGAATTTTGCACAAATAATTCTGAATAAATAATCAGAATGAATTTGTTTGTCTGACAACACTCTTTGCATGTAAACATAGTCATATCGTAATAGACATAAATCATTGGAGACAACTCAGGCTAAAGCAAGAGATGGAATTGAAAACACATTACTGAAGGAAACAAGACAGACACATGAACTCACCCCAGTGTGACAGAGCATGCCACACACATTGTATGCTCTCAGCCCTCTGCTCACATTGATATGAAAGTAAACAATTTTGTTCGCTTTTGATCATCCACAGTTGGACATAACCGCAGGTGTATCTTATTTTAGGGCTGCACATGGCCACATGTAGCAGATAAGGCCAGACTCAGACTCCTGTGTATGTTGCAGTTGTAGACCTCTTAAAAGCGGTTACCAAATGCATGTTCCATTCTTCCTCCTCAGATGCAATCAGACACCTGCATAAACATGCTCCCTCTAATCAGGCCAGTCGGGGACGAGATGCCACTCCGAATGCACGCAAATACCAAGCTGCCATCATGTGAAAAGACAATACCCCTGCTCTGAGCAGCCAGGCAGTTCATCAACAGGTTTTTACGCCCACACTCTCCATCACAATAACACACATCCTTTTCACGACAGAAACAAGAGGAATGGTCCCTCCCGCTTGATACGCATTCTGTGTCCTTTGCTGATTTTACGGTCTGTCGGGGAAAAAAAGAGTGTATTCTTGTAAATACTGTTGTTTGGTATTATCCCAGTGTCTTATCACAGATTTTCATCTGACAACATAAAATGAAATGCGTTTGAGGTGTAGTGAATTATTCTGAGCAGACAGAAACTTGTATTCATGGCAAACAAATATGTACCTTCTCAATGCAGAGAAAGAAAGAAAGTACACTGAATGTGCAGACATTTCCAGGGAAACGTAAATGTCACAGCAATCAAGGCATGGCAAGGTCAAAAATGCCCATGATGACTCAGATCCATTAAACCCAAACATCACTGAATAGAAAACATAATCTATAGCAGACACAGCCCATTAAGGGACATCCAAAGATAGTGAGGCAACAGGAACTCCTGTGACTCTAGCTCTACTCACTGGGTGGCCCACCTCTGGCCAACTCACTGTTGAAAAGAGTGCAGTGGAGTGAGAGTGCTTACTGGCTTCTGAAACAGAGATTAATTTGGCCCTAGCTGCAGAAGCGGGTTCCATTAATCAGCACTTAGTGTGTGTGTGTGTGTGTGTGTGTGTGTGTGTGTGTCAGAGAGAGAGAGAGAGAGACACGCACACACGGAAACATGGTGCACTCCTTAGAGAAGAAGGGATTAACGAGCACCCACACTACGCTCTACTCCCCTACTGTGATCACACTGAAGGCATTTCAAACGTGGCATTTATACCAGGTACCATCAACAGCACAACAGCACAACACTACACCTTTCAGCAATGTGTGACACTGAATAGTGCTGAACTACGGGCGAACTCTTGGTCATCTGATAGTCTTGCAGAAAGGGATACTCAGCTAACTCTAGGTAGGGATGAGGACTGAGTATCTATCTTCCACTCAATTTTAGTGCAAGAGGTCCTAGGAGAGCTGCACACACAATTCATTCTGAATTAGTCCATACAGACACTGAACAAAATGTTCTGGCTTGTAAAGGGCTCTCGTGTCACCTGAATCCCGAACAGGTCTCGGAGGGGCACGAGATTCACAAGCTTAACAGTCTACAAAATCACCATCGGACATTTTTTTGTGTGGTACTAAAAGTACACCTTTTCTCTAATATATTATTAAACCGCAAGTGTAACTCTTAACGTGAGGAGAGTGCGAAACTAAAAGACGTGAGCGAGTTCGTGAGGTGCGGAGGGCTTCGTGAAAGGTCAGCGCCTCCTTTGCCCTCTTTATTCTGTCACGTTGTGCGTCGTGGAGTGCCAGAGAGACCGGGGGGGAGCAAGCCGCTCCACTCGACTCTGGAGGTGCCTCGGGTTTCAGCTGTGAATAGCTGGGAGACCTTGAGCTCTAATTTAAGCCCTGAACAGCTGAGAGACAAAGAAAGAGAGAGAGAGAGAGGGAGAGAGAGAGAGAGAGAAGACAGAGACAGAGAGGGCATTAGAAAGCAATATCTGGAAACAGAGACTTAAATAAGAGAAGGTAAAGGGAGAGAGAGGGAGGCAGATAGACAGAGAGAGAGAGAGAGAGAGAGACAGAGAGAGAGAGAGAGAGAGAGATGAGGATGGAGAGAGGATTCTTCTGTCCACGGCCCATTAGGCCCGTGCAGCAGCGGCGGTGAGCAGTCCCCCAGTTGGCCTTTGAGCACTCCTAAGTGACGGTGCTCGGTAACGGGCATTCACGCCCGCTGATCACCAGTCCTCTCGGCACTGTCCCTCCCGTCCCCGCCCTCGCACGCAGACACACACAGCAGCCACGGGCCGCGGCATTGCCAGCCCGCTCACGTCCTTGAAGCCTGAGCCAGAGTCAACTGCAAGAGCAACATACAGCACACAAGTGCGTGTCAATATACGCTGGCTCCACGCTGGACTAATGGTGCATTTCGTAAGTCAGTCAATCTGCTGGTATGGGCAGAACACAGTGTGAGATGATGAAATGGATTCTGTGCGATGAACCCAATTCTGGTTGAAGTGGATTAGATTCATGGGGGTTCCTAATTATGCTAAATGATATGTAATGCATGTGCGAAACCCTTTAGATTTTTATATAGACATGCTGATCTATGTAATGACGCTGTGGAGCACAGCTAATGTGCTATCATAAACCCATAATCATCATGTGTCACTGGGCAACTATGATATGATATTTTTAGCTTAAGGCAAGCAATACTAGCATTCCAGAACCTCTCAAATCGAATATACGTAGAGACATCTGTGGTGTTTAATATGAAGTCTAACATAAAAAACAGCACTAAACATTAATTTGAAATATATTTTCATATCATACAATTACATATTAATTTGATTAGTACCCAACTACAATGACTTGTCAGAATGGGACAATATGTATTTTACAAGCAGTAGTACAACATTAATGCAGTCTTCATATTCTCCCTACCCAAGTTATTAGAAATGCTGATTCTGTATTCTGGCTACCTTTTCAAATGGAATCTTATATTTGGGATGATGTACTGATAGACTTCAACAATACGTTATTAAAACATTACAATGCATTAACATTATTACACCCATAAAATATGAAACTTAGTGATAAAGTGATTTAAACAGTCAGAGGAATAGTTTGTTTTCTTATGGTCAAAACCTTATTGACAAAACCTTTCTTTCTCCACCCATTCCTCCACATGAGTACATCTAAAGCTAAAGTACCTATATTAATATGCAATTTTCCAGCTGGAGGTGGTGAGAAGCAGGATATTTCACTGGAAGACAACTTTAAGGAGCACTCCTCGTGTCTTGGTGATTGTCTTGAACCAATGCTGGGGTCACCGGCGGCGAAGATAATGGCCTAACCACAGAAATAGCTGCCTGCTCAGGTGCCTGCAGATAGCGTCTGATGGAAGCGAGAGGAAGATGAACTCATCCCTGCAGCTTTCTCCCACTTTACCCCCCACCCATCCCTCGCTCCCTTCCTTTTTCATTGCTCTCCCACACACCCAGTCCACTTATCACCACACTGATTCCTCTCCCGCTGTCCCTAATCCCACAGATAGCTTCAGATTTATCTGAAGTGGGCAGGAATTCTCCTTTAAATTCTGCTGATATATTTTTTTTCTTCAGATTTATGTTAGCGAGAGCTTCATTTACGTACAGCTTCAACACAGTGTCAGACCTAAATTACATTCATAACTCTTGGACGATGGTGACAAGTCTCTCTCTGTGCCTGTCATCTATGTTGCACATCTTCGCTTGTCATGCAATATAAAATTATATTTCATATACATTATATATATATAATAAAATAAAATATGGAATGATATTACATGATAACACACTGACTGAGTTTTAAACCAACCACTTGACTCTGAACTGGAAATGACATAGATACATCCCCCGAACATTAAATTCATGTTGAAGCCAACAATAAAAATTCTGTCATTACTGACTCCCAGTGGTTCCCGGTATAAATTTGTTTTTAAGTGAATTTTTAAAAGAGATAGACAGACAGGGTCTCTTCCTCTACAGAGGAGCAGAGCTCTTTTATTACTTAATGGAAAGAGAAAGGTGGCCGATTCTTTCTGGTCAGTGACATTTTGCCAGATAACTAATCTTGTGCTACACTGACAAGAGGCCTTTTTTTATAGGGGTCTCCTGGCACGAAGCTGATGCATAATTTTCAATTTGGGGGTGAACTATGCTTGAAATATATGCTAACATACGTCCAACCTGCCATTGTGATGAAATAAATCAGGCCAGGCTCCTTGCTCTTTTGTGTTCCAATGAAATATAAACCTGTTATCAATTTGGTTGGTTCGGGGATGGAAAAAGGTAATGACAAAATTTTCATTTTGTGTGAGCTATAGTTTTGAGCGCTCAGGGAGCTCACTCCACCAGCAAGGGCTCTGTTAACAGTCATCATTTATAACCCTGAATGTAGAACTGTGCTCAGTTGTGAAGCAAGAGACCAATGGCAGCAGCAGGTAGTTATGATATTACAAGTGATAATACAGTAATTGTGATACACAATAAAAATGCATGTGTACTGTATTAATCGCTTGGTTGTGCCACTGGAGTATGGTCCTTTAGAAGCCAACATTTTTAAGTGATGAGTTTAAGATCTCACATATTTTCACATAGCTCCTGTTTGCTATCCAGAAATAGATGTGTGAATGGAAGCTGAGGAAAGCTCCTGATGAGAGTGAGGAAAACTCAAGCTTGAGTCTATTGTAGGACCATAGAGGGGTATCAGAAAAAAAGTAATGTTTCAGCGGGGTTTTCCTCAGAAGTCTTTTGTACCACCACCTGCCGTGAAGAATATCTCCCTTGTCACAAATGCAATGGAGCAAAGAACAAAACAACAAAACTACTACCTGAACAACCACTACCCCCTGAAGTGATTGCCTAATTGAAGTAATTTTATGGGGGAGGCCAACACAACACATTTCTATTTTATTTCATCTATTTTTTTTTAAATATAGCCCTGATGCAGATTGTTGGGACTCTGAGAATGTTCCAGGTCGTACTTAAAATGTTTTACTATGAGGCCCTGCCGCTGATTCCTCTTAGGGGAGGCTGACTTCTGCTGAGTCACTGGCCTCCATTGACCACTCTCGTGCCAAATGATGTCTTCCTCCTGCGCATGAGGTCTGGGACTGACAGCTATGAAGAGGACCATTCTCTTAGCACGCTAACGGTGCAGTGACTGAGGCGGATGCCTTGGCCACATATCAAAGCAATTTCATAGAGTGAACACAAAAGCTCAGATAAGACAAACCATACACTGTATAAAAGCGTTACAATGTGGCAGCAGACAGTGAAGTGTTTTAGGACTGTCAGGCAAAGCAAATACACGTGTTGCTCCCCAGTCTATACATTTAAGTAGAGTAGGTCAGATATAGACATTCACTATGGATTTGATTAATATCATTAAGATAATTAAGTTAGGGGTTGCATATGATGGGGATGATTGTGTTAATTATAAATACATTACATACATTATTAATTGTATGATATTTTATACTCCAGAGTGTAATTTATTTCCAACAACATTAAGCCATTCCAACAACCACACAACCAAATGATATCATAACCTACATTGTGTTGAACCACGTGGCTTAACCCTGCACTCGCCTGGAGTCAAATCTGCAAACTGCAGCAATTCGGATCAGGAGTTGATTGCACTTAGCCTAGAATTATAGACGTACCCTAGCGGGCAAAAATATTTTTGCCTTGCAGGATGGTCTAGGGTCGCACCGTTGAGGCCAAGCCTGCGTTCGACTCCAGGCCAGCCTGTCCAATCAGAACGCTCTATCTGTGTACAGAGTCCTTGAGCCTGCCTTAGCTCACCTTCAGCTTCCAATATTGACGCCAGGGGGCTGGACCATGCGTCCTCGTTCGACGAGTTGGGTGTGAGACCGTGTTGCACAACCATAGAGAAAAACGAAAGATGGATGAGGCTAACGGAGCGCGCTCGTTTGAATCGGCTTTGGAAGAGTTGAAGGTTGAGCAGAAAGAAGCACTCAAGTCATTAGTTTTAAAGAAGGATGTATTTGCCGTTTGCCGACCGGCTACGATTGGTCACAAATGTTGGCCTATTACGTGCAGAGGCAGTTTGAAAGATAACTGTTCATCCCACCCACAGGCTTCAGCTCTGTGAATGGTCCGACCCCAGACTATACATTTCTCTATAGTTTGACTTGCCAGGCTAGATTGCACTAGCAATCGAGCCAAATGCCCAGGCTGCTAGCTCTCTTCCCAGGACTACTCTTAAGGCATCAGTAGAGAGGTTTACCAGAGTCTAACCCTAACCCTAGCTATTGCTTTTGGTATGTTATGGCAAAGTTGTGAAGTCAATTCAAACCATTCCCTGCTCAGACACCTAAAACGAGTCTTTCTCGACTGTCACCTTCTCCACTTTTTACTTGTTGTCATGGTAAACCACAGGTGTCATTAATGTAATCCGCTTGTGATTGGTCAGCTGTAAAAAAGACAACATGACGTATGGTGTTTTTCCGCTGGAAGTTGAACGTTTCCCAACTTCGAGCTGCAGAAAAAGATGGTTGCAGTCGTGTTTTAAAATAAGCCGGCATCTTTTTTGAAAACACGGCCTACTCCATAGGGTTATAACGTAGAACGGACGCCGGCAGCTGTGAAAAAGACGCTAAGTGTGAACATACCCTAAGACATCTCAACAGATCAACATAAAAGTGTTTACCATACTACCTACGTTGGGGCTGTGGATGCTCCAAATGGCATGCCACTAAAGTCATTAGAGGCCAAGGTGATAGCATCCGTAACATGTTTTTATAATCCAGTGGGTATAAATCACCTTTACACACTTCACACACCAAGGGCAAAACATCCCAGCCCTTTTGTCCCTTTACCAATGTGAGGCAGGGGATATGTAAATCTCTGTGTGTGTGATTAGAAGCTGAGGAGTCCTGGCCCAGATTCATGTCCTGCTCATTTCTCTTCCACAACTAATATGCCCGTTTAGTTATATTTTGGGGCTTTTTTAGGCTGGAGTGTCTGTTTGCACACCTGGTACAAATAGCCTTGGCCATACAGTTGAGTTATTTACACCCTGTGACGTAACAACTAAAACATGTTGTTTTTGTGCACAAAAACAAGGCGGACATTTGCTTTTTCGTCAGCAGAAAATGAGAAATATTGAGAGGTTTTGACAGTAGTTTCAGGTGGGAAAGTTGTGTTTAATTTTCAGAATCTTTGTTCAGTGAACACATACAATCATCAGTTTGTTAACAGACATTTCGTGATTGTGACGCTCAGGCATATGAACTATAAGTCTGCCTGCAAATTATCATCTGGATGTGGAATTACAGTAGACACAGTAGCTCAATGGTTAGCGTTTAGCCTATAATATGTGGAAGTCTGAAGTTTGATTCCTGTGGGAAGCCTTTTGGTAGAGATTAGTAGAAGTGTTAGCGTATGTGTCTCTGCAGAGAATGTGCGCAATTCGAAGATGAAATCAGTTCTCAAACGGAAGTTCTGAGTACAACAATTAGCTAGTTCACGCACCAGAGTCTAAACAGCACACACTACTATACACCAGGGTACGAATAGCATACACTGCTAATTGTACCAGGGTGCAAATAGCATACATTACATTATTCAGGCTAAGACCACACCGCTAAACTACTGCACCGGGGTACTAAGAGCATTGACATCTAATGCCCCAGGGTCTAGCATACACTGCTAATTTTACCAGAGGGGGTGTTAATAGCTCACATTGCTGTGTGCACCAGGGTACGAATAGCATTCACTTAATTGCACCAGGGTACCAATAGCATACACTGCTAATTGTACCTGGGGCGTAAATAGCCTTACCCTTTTTAGCCTTAAGGACAGGATAGTGTAACCTGACTCTCGCCAGATCCTGTAGTTCGCTGTCTGCTTCACACAAGGATCTGGGACTTCTCGATAGGAGATGTTTATGAAGGCGGGTCATTGTAAAACATCCTTGCATGTGATTTGATAAACCACTTGCCTGTTATCTTGAATGACGTGCTAGGCTTCTTCAAGCTCTTGCCAAACCCGGTCGGAGAAGAAGAGTAAAAACATCCTTGCCATTAATGTCTTCAAAACCATTCTCTGTTAATCTTTTAAGGAATGAACACTCGATAGATTTGACAAAACGGTTGAAATAGCAGAATCAATGTCAGCACAAGACTCCTCGCTGCGTGCCGCCATTGTTGTTTGATTCAAACACTCGCTTCGGCGCTCCTGATTGGTCCATCATTTTTTGCTCTCAGTCCCTGGAAGGAGTTTGGATTGCCCTTGAGCCCAGACCCTTGTGTGGAGCTCAGCGAAATGCCTCTGGTGGAGCATGGGTCTGGCGAGAGTCAGGCTAAGGATAGTGAAGCTCAGATGGGGAATGGCCAGATTCAAACCTGTGTCACCATGGGCCCTTTGCCCGAGCGTGCCCATTTTCAGGGTAAGTCCTTGTCCTAGACACACATTATCAAGGTCGATACGTGTCACTGTGAAACCTCTTCAACAGCAAGGTTGTTTGAGGTTGAACAGCTGCACTAGCAAATGACCTTCACTCTTGCTGCACATACAAAGTAGAGCCACCAGACCAGTCACTCACTGGGCTGACGAAAGGAGTTCATTTCCCTAGTGAAGACTCAGGAACAGTTGTGTCCGGAGACAAAATGAGGGCAAATGAAAATGTAAGGTACTTGAGATCTGCCTGTTTGGTGAGTCCAGACATATCGATTCTCACAGTACTCATATCATGGTTGTCTGAGAATATAGTAATTCAGTGCAAACCATCAGACTTGTAGACATACTCAAAACTTCCCTCTCGTAATCTCCAATTGAAATGAACACAGAAACTGAACAAACTTTATTATAGCATCTGCAAAAACATGACCTTTAATTCTAGTTTCTTGCTCACACTCTCCACAGTATATCATGACAATGCATCTGATATCTATCTATCTATCTATCTATCTATCTATCTATCTATCTATCTATTAATGCAAGGAACGTCTGTCTGTGTGTCACTCTGTCTGTGTGTTCCACGCATAACTCTCCAACCACTCATCCGACTGACCTAAAATTTGACACAGGTCTTGCCAATGGCATGCGTGAGTGCAGTGCAAAGTTTGGTCATTTTTGGACAAAAAATATCAAAAGATATCGTTAAATTAAGCAAAAGACAATTATACCGGTCTCTAGCTACCCATTCCGCTGACAAACTCATGTGTTGTTCATGGAAATTACGATGTTAACGGACTGTTTCAAGATTGTTCATCTTGGATAAACATGCTGAGTCCGACACAAATGCACACATGTTGGTAAGTAACGTAGGCTAATGTTGCATAGGCTACTCTACATCATCAACCGCGGTTTTAAAACAGCCGCTCTTGACTCTATCTAGACATCGGCTATGGGCATAACATTAATTCAAACATCACTTCCGAGTTAATAGCACTGGCAAGGCATGGTCATGCGGTTAGCTTTATCATTTCCCAACAACAGCAAAAGCGCACGGGTGTGCCTAATATTGCCATTAGCTGCAACTCAAACGCCTTTCCACTTCACTTTTTTACTTTGCAAAGTCAGTAAAAAGCTCTACTAACTGCACGGGCCTGATTCAACAGCATCGGCAATCTAGCATGATCTACCTGAATCAATATAATTGGGCAAGAAGTTTCTTGGAAAACATTGTTTGTACGGGCACTGCACTAGTTACAATAATAATATGAATGCTATAGTTATTCACGTTTTAGTACTGTTAGAAAAATCTAATGCATTCTTTATGAATGTACCACATTTGTCTGAGAAATACCCATACTGGTAGGCTACTTCATTAGTATAAGGGTTTAAATTCTGTATCTTGATCTTTACACAGCCCCATCAAGCAGGAAAATTATGCAGTTCCATAATAATATTCACCCACATTGAACAATCCGTCTGTCGTTGCTTTGCAGCTGCTAAAGCAAACGGGTACAGATCCATTCTTCTTTTAACTGTTACTTCACAAAAAAGTTTTTCCACATTTCATGACTGCATGGAATCTGCATGTGTCATTTTCACACCCCATGTCTTTTTTTCGCACCTCCCCTTTGCCACCTCCTTCTGCCTGTATTTCCCCTTTTCCCCCTGGATGTGACACAACCAGAGAGAGAGAGAGAGAGGAGATAGAGAAGGAGAGAGAACAGAAGAAAAATGCATTTGAGTGGGAGTAGCCAGGGCCTTTTAAATGAGTACTACCTATACAAGTAGAGTGAAGGTCACCTCTTCTTTACATCCTTGGACAGGGGAAGAGACTTTATCAATGCACATTTACAGTGCTTAATGGATAACCAAGGCTACTTAAGATAAAGGCATAACAGGGCCATGGAATAGATAGTGGTAGAAGTAGTGGTCTGCACAGGATGAATTTTTCAGTCTTGCTCCCGCAACATTTTGTTCTGCTCCCACCCACTTCCTGTGAAACGACGTAATATTTTGTGCTCCTCCTGCCCGCAGCTCTCCCATTCTATCTCATACTCTCGACTGCAAAGTCATGCAGTTGGATGTTTCCACAGAATCTATTTTTCAGTCCCAATCATGCCTTCTTCCATTAAAATGCACCAATGCACCATGCATAAAAACACCCACTGTATATTATGGTGCCTTCATGCAAAGCATGGGTTAGTTGCTGCTGCCCTAGTCCCAACATTCTGCACTTTGAAAACAAAATCGACTTTCATTTTACACATATGCTGGGCTATAATCTACATGAATCATGTCTGTCTCCTGTCCCTGCACACACGTCCGTTTCTTCCAGCCTGCATCACAATATAAGTCTGACTGTTAATTGACACCTGAGACCCCATTCTTCACAACAAAGAAGGGAGTCTCTGTCTGGAAAATGTTCTTTGACATACTGTATGAGTCACTTGCAATTGTCACTGAATGCCTGTTGTTTCCATGACGTGCTTATCTGTCCAAGGTCCCCCCCCCCCCTCCTACCCTCCACTTCAAAATTGGTTTGATCCCCCAGTGTGCAAATGTTTAATGTGGCCCAAGAAAGCAGTCACTCCCACCAATGCTGAGACCAAAATCTAAATCTGGATTTGAGAACCACAGTGAGCGCAGAGATCAAGAGAGAGCAGTTACATTATCACCAGGTGTTTGGCACACTATTTAAAACCTATCATTGGGTTCACATCTGGTATATGAGTGAAGTGTGAAATATGAATAACATTGTTATCACCCTCATCAAGCTACTGGCTAAACACACATCAGCCTATGGACATTGTCGATATTGCTCTTTGTTGTTGTTCATTGTCATTGGGTTAAAAAAAGCTGTTTATTGTCAAAAATTAAAAATGACCATTTTATCCTACATTACACTCTTTACATTACATTCTTCGTCATTTAGCTGATGCACTTATCCAGAGCAAAGTCTTGTGAACTAACTACAGAGTCAGCTCCCTTAAGCGACTCAGGGTTACGTGGCTTGGGAAAAATGGTGGCAGCCCCTGGGATCGAATTCTCAACCTCCAGGCGTTCCATTTGGAACCCCCACATTTCCTAATAACAAGGGAACCAACACACTCGTTAGATAGTCTGTTTATCAAAACAAAGTAAGAGTATTAGATAGACAAGGTAAGAGTCCTGTTTGCATGGTCCTCATATAGAAGACAGTAAACTCTAATTCCCTTGTATAATAATAATGTATTAATATATTTAATCTCTAATTTTCTATCTTTGTCTGTCTCAGACACTTTTCTTATAAAGGCAACACATAGGGCAATTCACCAATGACAGCAATCTGACAGCAGATGATTTGCAGTGGATTTTCCCTTTTATTATTAGTTATCATTGAAATGCCATGAAACAGGACTGCTTATTCCCCTCATCTTCTGTCTGTGCAAGCCACAGATTACAGGTAAGCAAGTCTGCTGAACTATGGCCCAGAGCAGGCTCTGATGGTAATCTCCTTAATTAAATCAGAACCTGAGTTCTCTGATCTATTTGCATGGGATACTCCCAGCTATTTAACCCTTTCATGCACGCATTATGAAAAAAAGTGTCTAGATTTTTTTAGTATTGATTTTAGTACTCTATATGAGCCCAATATTGAAAATCAGTTGGAATTTTTTAAAAATATGCTTTTATATAGAAGTTATGTTATTGTCCACGTATGTGGACAGTGCGCAACAAAGGGGTAAAAAAGGATAAAATGTAATGACAGAAAATGTGGAAACTATGGACCTCTACTTCCTCCATACTACCCACCCAGCCCTCTACTACCCCCATACTACCCACTAAAACGTCTATTCATCTAGCCGTACACCTTGACCTAAGGATGCTAGGAACGTTAAGGCCTAACTTTCCCTAACACAACCACGATAATACCTGACCCTATTCTAAGACATACAAACATAAACACTCTCACCGTGAACCATACAGTACCGACCAAAATGTCACCCACACATCACAACCCAAGCCGTATGACCAGAACCTCTTCCCTCAGGCCAACAGGGAAGAAGCCGAGAACAACCTTTGACTTACCCCACTTTCCTCCGGATACGCAGGCACTCACGGACTAAGGCGCACCGGCCCGACAACTGATCCCTCACGGGTCACCTCTAATCTCCCTTGGAAAGAGTAGGGCTACTTCATGCACACCGGGGGGGAAAGAACCCCTTAAGATGGAGACTCGGACCAAAAGATGTCTTTCTCTTCCCCACTGGAAGCGGTTTTATTAGTTTTTTTGGTTCCAATAAATGTAATAGTAAAGTAAAAATCCAATAAAAGTAAAAGCTAAAAAGGTATAAAAATAGGACTGGAATACAAAATAGAAGAACAAAGAAAAACCTACTGACTAAAGGTTAACATCCCAATCACCATGCAGGTTCAAAAGCAACCCAAAACACAAAAATTCAAAAGGAAAAATGGTTATAATAAATGTTATACAAAAGTATTTCTGTCTTCTTCCCAATGTTAACTAAGAAGCGACCCTGCGTGACCACCCCCCACCAGGTCCCAGCAGCCCGCTTCCTCTGTCGCTACATCTCGGAAAAGCGCAAAAACCAAAAAGCAAAAGCCCAAAAGCAAAAGCCTCGAACTTATCTTGTTCTCTCTTTTTATACTCCTTTCCCTAAGACTCCAACACTTCACCCGATCCTGGTGTAAACCAGTTTTTTGACAGTCAGATGATTTACCTTGCCATGACCCCTACACCACATTGACGTGTGCTTTTCTGGGTATTGTTCCATTCAGATATCTCTGAGCACCTTGTGTTCTTTTGTGGTTTGTCTTGAGTGAGCTTAGCAGACAGCCTACCCTCGTGTGGTTATATGAACATCCTGTGCACCTGCAGTCACCACATACCTTACACAGGCTTACATTTAAAAATGATTACATTTCAAACATAAAAATGTGAAATACTTCAAAGTTATATCATTGGCCAAAACTCCCTAACCATTCCTTGTGCTTGGGCATCTCTCACATTTTATTCACACAAGGTTTGGTTCACAAATTTAATTTCTTTTTTGTTTTCAAAGTCTCTCGGCAGCAAGGTTCGTTCCAAATTTGATACATTTATTTTACACCCTACCCTTGGAACGAACATGCTGACAAACTCCAACAAGGTCAGGTCTCCCGACTTTCCATTGCTTCCCAGCAAGTGCTCCGGGCATGTCCCATTGTAGAGGAAGTCTCTCAGTAATGTCCACGCATCAGCTTGTCTCCTCTTCTTCTCTGTCTCTTCTCTCTGGCCAAGCCATCCTCCCGAATCTGTTGTTAAGGGAACATGAGCCTGAACTCCCCCATCTCCAGCTTGACACAGGTGCATGGGAACTTCATGTCAGGTTTCTCCAACCACCCATACTCCCAAATACCTGGTTCCGCCGTCTCTCGGCATATTACTACTACTGCTACTCACTTGAGATAGCAGTCCAGAGATTTCCATCTCCATCACCTCTCCATTCACTGCAGTAGTCTATTGTTCGACTACTCTTGCAATATGCACAGTCCAATATCTCCTGTTCAGTGGATATTTTTCAAGCATACAAAATTCACATTTCACCGTCTCCGGTTGATATGATAAATGCGACCAAACCCCCTCGCTCGAGAGGGCTTCGCCCACGGATCTCTTGGTTCTTCCGTGAAACCCCTTTCCCCATATGTGATTAGCTAATATCTCCTTCTCCTGTATAAGGGAAGGCGGGTTTGTCATAGTGACAAAATCTATCGTGTTTGTGTCATTCAGTGCACCATACACTTCCTCGGGGCTTTCCTTTCTTAGGTTGTTCACGCAAGCAATTCTTTCCCTCTTATCTGAAGAATTATATCTCTTGCATTCACAATCCCAGAATTTAAAAAGCCCCACTCTACTGGCTCCACCATTCCAGGGGTTCAGTGTCACCCCCTCAGCCAGTACATGGTGACACAGCTTTGAAGTAATGTTTGCGTGTCGCTTCACACACTTCAGTAGCATATCCGCTACCAATCTCCCTTCCACCTCTCGATACCAGTCGCTGACTATATCAGTTCGGTCAGCATCGCTTCGAGAGGCGTTGGGGAGCCCTATTACTTCAAGCAGTGTCACCCAGTTCCATTCAGGATCCTCCTGATCTCCCAATTCAGGGATATTCAACCATTCACACAACGCCCTGTCAGGGCTGGTCCACGGGACCATCTCACAGCTCATCTGTTCGTCTGTGACATTCAGTTCATTCACACAACGCCCTATCAGGGCTGGTCCACGGGACCATCTCACAGCTCATCTTTTCGTCTGTGACATTCAAATCATTCACACCCCAGTTAGGCTTCAGTCTGCCTAAGACTTCTTTTCTCCATTCACTCAGACTTCTTTCCGTCAGAGTATAATTGTGCTTTTTGCGAACAACAGGTATGAAGACACATTTGCCCAAGGAGTATCATTCACTCCTTACGTCTCAATCACTTCATGATTTATAGGACCAGCAGTACCAATTCCTCTATTTGTCAGAGTATTTATCACCCTACCCTTGGAATTGGTACTCTCCCCATTTTTTTTTTTGAAAACAAATACACACACATACTGTACATTCAGTACACACGCACAAAAATAAAAAGATCAAAAATTAGAAAAGGAAAAATATTCAAAAATGTAAAATGTGGTAGTCGTTTCACTGTCCATCTGAAAAATAAAAAGATCAAAAATTTAAAAGGAAAAAGATTCAAAAATGCAAAATTTGGTTGTCGTCTCACCGTCCATCTGAACCATCACAATTTTGGCGTGAAGGCAAAAGGGAAAATACTAACAAAATATTGAAAGTATCAATTGAGAATAAGATCAAGTTCAAAAAGTGAAAAGTGAAGTAAAAATAAAAAGTAAAAGGTTCAAAGCCAAGAAAAAGAAATCTCCATCCCCGGCGGCAGAAATAACCAGTTGTCCCCTGGACATACATCCCGGCTTAGGTTGTGACAAGTTAGGCCTGTAGGTTCACACACTCACTCACTCACTCACTCGGCAATCACGCACCACTGACTCCTGACACTGTTGTCCGAACATCAGCGTAATCGCACTGGAAGGCTTCTCTCTCTTGGAGAACCCTCCAGCACGGTGGGGAAGACACGCAACACCTGACTACTACAATTTCGATTTGTACTAGTCCCTTGCGTTGAATTCGAGCTTAGACTATTTAGACATATAACAGAATAGAACAAATTTGTATTTTTCCTTAAATACCTAAATTTTTCTCATTCTATTAATTCCACAATAGCCTGCACGTTGGGCGCCATAAAACGTCTATTCATCTAGCCGTACACCTTGACCTAAGGATGCTAGGAACGTTAAGGCCTAACTTTCCCTAACACAACCACGATAATACCTGACCCTATTCTAAGACATACAAACATAAACACTCTCACCGTGAACCATACAGTACCGACCAAAATGTCACCCACACATCACAACCCAAGCCGTATGACCAGAACCTCTTCCCTCAGGCCAACAGGGAAGAAGCCGAGAACAACCTTTGACTTACCCCACTTTCCTCCGGATACGCAGGCACTCACGGACTAAGGCGCACCGGCCCGACAACTGATCCCTCACGGGTCACCTCTAATCTCCCTTGGAAAGAGTAGGGCTACTTCATGCACACCGGGGGGGAAAGAACCCCTTAAGATGGAGACTCGGACCAAAAGATGTCTTTCTCTTCCCCACTGGAAGCGGTTTTATTAGTTTTTTTTGGTTCCAATAAATGTAATAGTAAAGTAAAAATCCAATAAAAGTAAAAGCTAAAAAGGTATAAAAATAGGACTGGAATACAAAATAGAAGAACAAAGAAAAACCTACTGACTAAAGCAGGGCTATTCAATTAGTTTGTAATAGGGGCCAGTTCATGAAAAGTATCACAACTGAGGGGCCGGAGAAAAAACGCTTGAAATATGAGTAATTACGTACAAATGTAGATACAATAAACTACAACAGCACCAATATGGGTGTTCAAATGTTGCATTTTGTAAATGCATAATATCAGAGCCTGTCCCTTATTAGACATTCTCTGATAATATCGTTTTTTGGTGGTTATTTGTGTTTTGGGAATATTTCTGCCACAGGCCCAGACTACCACAGTGGTAGGCCAACATTGGGAAGGTGACACTGGATCTATATTGCTAATATGTTGCATTTTGTAAAAGCATAATTATTTTGTGGTTATTTTGTTGTATTTGTGTTTTGGGAATATTTCTGCCACAGGCCCAGGTAGGCATTGGGAAGGTGACACTGGATCTGCATTGCTATGGCTAATATGAAATCTGTGATAACATTAACAACAATGGAATCTGAGCTTTGCGCAGTAACTGCTAGGTCCATACAATTTCCAATGGGCACAAACAGGTTTCAAACAGTGTTTAAATGAATTAAATGTGCGTAATCGGTCGCATATGTAACTCATCTCAACATACATTTAACGTTCCCACCATTTAAATTGGATGAACGTGTTCACAAATCAATGTTACTTACAGTGGACTTGACATCAAGGCGATGGATGTGTATTAGTTTCACATTGAAACTATTTGCGTGGTGCAACCCGTTAAAATGTTAGTAGCTTATAATACTCCAACGTAGTGGCAATTTACGTTGAAACTAAGCTAAGATGGAACTTATGTTCAACTCGGTCAAAACGTTACGTGCAGTTGGCTGAGGTGCAGTGGCTGCAGGACTTCAGAGCGAGTGAGAGCATGCAACAGAACTGATGCCACCAAAGTTTAACTTTTAAACCGACTCCTATTTGCTCCAATAGCTACATTACGAGTGGCGAATGTTTTCGCGAGGATGTGCTTGGACTGGAGAGGCACACTACCGGTGAGATTTCATGCACCAAAAATGCTTCATGCTTTGAGGAAAACAGCTTGGATTTGGCGCACGTCAACATGTTGGTGACGCTGCGTAAAAACGAAGCAAGGCACCTCTTTGTATAATATCCAGTAACAAAGTAGCCTACAACGGCAACGCACCACACAGAATATTATTTGTAGGCGCTACTCGCAGTGTAGCACTGCACTGCACTGCACTGCACCTCCATTATCGTGTTTTCCACCAGCTATTTACGCCTCTACCGATCATAAGGATTTGCTCATATAACATCAGCCAACACTTCAAGGGCCACTACAAAGTATCTCGGGGGCCGGATCCGGCCCGCGGGCCGCTAATTGAAGAGCCCTGGACTAAAGGTTAACATCCCAATCACCATGCAGGTTCAAAAGCAACCCAAAACACAAAAATTCAAAAGGAAAAATGGTTATAATAAATGTTATACAAAAGTATTTCTGTCTTCTTCCCAATGTTAACTAAGAAGCGACCCTGCGTGACCACCCCCCACCAGGTCCCAGCAGCCCGCTTCCTCTGTCGCTACATCTCGGAAAAGCGCAAAAACCAAAAAGCAAAAGCCCAAAAGCAAAAGCCTCGAACTTATCTTGTTCTCTCTTTTTATACTCCTTTCCCTAAGACTCCAACACTTCACCCGATTCTGGTGTAAACCAGTTTTTTGACAGTCAGATGATTTACCTTGCCATGACCCCTACACCGCATTGACGTGCACCTGCAGTCACCACATACCTTACACAGGCTTACATTTAAAAATGATTACATTTCAAACATAAAAATGTGAAATACTTCAAAGTTATATCATTGGCCAAAACTCCCTAACCATTCCTTGTGCTTGGGCATCTCTCACATTTTATTCACACAAGGTTTGGTTCACAAATTTAATTTCTTTTTTGTTTTCAAAGTCTCTCGGCAGCAAGGTTCGTTCCAAATTTGATACATTTATTTTACACCACCCACCTCTCTACTACCTCCATACTACCCGCCCAACCCCTCTACTACCCCCATTATTGCTCACGACCCTCACCCACCCCTCTACTACCCCCATATTACCCACCTCTACTACCACCACTACCCAACCACCCCTCTACTACATCCATACTACCCACCCCTCTACTACTAATCCATCCACACCTCTAGTACTCTCATACCCACCCCTCTACTACCAACCCAACCCTCTACTACCCCCATATTACCATACCACCTTGGCATTACCACATGTAATTAGGTCATTATTTATAAATATGTTTACCAAATGTTTGTTTCTTTGTAATTTAAAGCAATTAAAATCATATTGAAAAAAAAAAAAAAAAAGTTACAAAATCTAATTTTTGGCCATTTAACTCCTCTGTTGCGCAACGTCCACATACGTGGACAGTTGCTTTTTAGGGTCTACAGACTCCATTTTACATCCGATTTAATTTCTGAAAACATAGAGTTGTTCAACACACTCTCCTGTACAGCATAATATTTTTTTTACATGATTTTGCCTTCTTGAGTACTAGCTTTTTACAGATATGCCTGGAGCATTCAGCATATGGCCATTACTGTCACTCATGCTGAATTGATGATGTCATCAAGCAGTCAATATTCCAAATATAAGATGATACATATTGTTAATATATTGCCAAGGACCTACTAAAACTGCCCTGAAGTGGATTGGTGTATATCAACATGATAAATAAGTAGAAAACAGAGTTAAAGTTACTGTCCACGCATGTGGACGTTGCGCATGAAAGGGTTAAGACAGCGGGTAAAAGTTAGCAGCGGGTTTGATATTCGCTGGATATTCGTTTTTGAAAGACATTTTCTCATTCTGATTGCTGACATTTTCTCATTCTGATTGCTGTAGTAGTTGCCAATGGTAGTCTTCTACTTACTACAGGTAAAGGTTTGCTGATATCTGACATTATGGTGAAACAGTACACATTTAAAGTTTTATAATAGGCACCACAAATTTGCAAAAATATATGTTCTCATTCTGATTGCTGTAGTAGTTGCCATTGGTAGTCTGCTACTTACTACAGGTCAAGTTTTGCTGATATCTGACATTATGGTGAAACAGTAAGCATCTAAATGATTAAAATATTCATCATAAATCAACAAAAAGCTATTTTCCCATTCTGATTGCTGTAGTAGTTCACAGTGGTAGTCTGCTACTTACTACAGGTCAAGTTTTGCTGATATCTGACATTATGGTGAAAGAGTATGCATTTAAATGTTTAAAATATGCACCAAAAATCAATAAATATGTATTTTCTCATTCTGATTGCTGTAGTAGTTGCCATTGGTAGTCTGCTACGTACTACAGGTCAAGTTTTGCTGATATCTGACATCATGGTGAAACAGTACGCATTTAAATGTTTAAAATATGCACCAAAAATCAATAAATATGTATTTTCTCATTCTGATTGCTGTAGTAGTTGCCATTGGTAGTCTGCTACGTACTACAGGTCAAGTTTTGCTGATATCTGACATCATGGTGAAACAGTACGCATTTAAATGTTTAAAATATGCACCAAAAATCAATAAATATGTATTTTCTCATTCTGATTGCTGTAGTAGTTGCCATTGGTAGTCTGCTACTTACTACAGGTAAAGGTTTGCTGATATCTGACATTATGGTGAAACAGTACACATTTAAAGTTTTATAATAGGCACCAAAAATTTGCAAAAATATATTTTCTCATTCTGATTGCTGTAGTAGTTGCCATTGGTAGTCTGCTACTTACTACAGGTCAAGTTTTGCTGATATCTGACATTATGGTGAAACAGTATGCATCTAAATGATTAAAATATTCATCATAAATCAACAAAAAGCTATTTTCCCATTCTGATTGCTGTAGTAGTTGACAGTGGTACTCTGCTACTTACTACAGGTCAAGTTTTGCTGATATCTGACATTATGGTGAAAGAGTATGCATTTAAATGTTTAAAATATGCACCAAAAATCAATAAATATGTATTTTCTCATTCTGATTGCTGTAGTAGTTGCCATTGGTAGTCTGCTACTTACTACAGGTCAAGTGTTGCTGATATCTGACATTATGGTGAAACAGTATGCATTTAAATGATTAAAATATTCATCATAAATCAACAAAAAGCTATTTTCCCATTCTGATTGCTGTAGTAGTTGCCAATGGTAGTCTGCTACTTACTACAGGTGAGGTTTTTACTGATACCTGCCATTATGGTGAAACAGTACACATTTAAATGTTTGAAATATGCACCAAGAATCAATAAATATATATGTTCTCATTCTGATTGCTGTAGTAGTTGCCAATGGTAGTCTGCTACTTACTACAGGTAAAGTTTTGCTGATATCTGACATTATGGTGAAACAGTACACATATGAAGTTTTATAATAGGCACCAAACATTTGCAAAAATATATTTTCTCATTCTGATTGCTGTAGCAGTTGCCATTGGTAGTCTGCTACTTACTACAGGTCAAGTTTTGCTGATATCTGACATTATGGTGAAACAGTATGCATTTAAATGTTTAAAATATGCACCAAAAAACAATAAATATATATTTTATCATTCAGATTGCTGTAGTACAGTAGTTGCCATTGGTAGTCTGCTACTTACTACAGGTCAAGTTTTGCTGATATCTGACATCATGGTGAAACAGTACGCATTTAAATTTTTAAAATATTCACCAAAAATCAATAAATATATATTGTCTCTTTCTGATTGCTGTAGTAGTTGCCAGTGGTAGGCTGCTATTTAACAAAATTGCATATTCATCATATGTTTGCTGTAGTTGGCCTGTGGCCAATGGTAGGCTTCTACTTAGGGAGACTTTCAATGAAACAGGGTGAGAACAATTCTGAAAAACGCACTAATGGCATTGTCAACAAGTCATTTTTTTATTACAGAATATTAAAGAAGGATGATATCTATAATAACAAGAGACACTTAAATAAAGATATAAATTAAGTAATAAATAATAAACAGTGACACTTAAATGAAAAATATGAATACCATAATAAGAAATAAGATGCAGAATTCACAATTCATGCAGAGAGACGGATAGCAGTCTACAATTGGCACCTACTACAGCAATTCGAATGAGAAAATATATTCATTGATTTTTGGTGTATATTTTAAACATTTGGTAACACTTTATTTTAATGTTTCGCTGTTACAGTGTACCTACCTAATTAGGTACAGTGGTACAACCTGTGTAACACACTGTCAGGTACTATCATTCTATCGTTATGTATTTGTGGGTACCTACATATAGTTGTTACATTGTAATACTGAGTGCTTTTACAAAACTTTACCAATTTGTCTACATTTTTCATCAGAGGCAAAGGGCTGACCTGAGACCTGCTGGATGGGGTGAATCTGGTGATGATAGATTTGATATACAAACCATTTTTAGCTCCTGTCAAGGCCTCATTGTCTTCAGTGTACATGTAACAGCTGTGCTGCTACAACCTTGTTACGGGTTTATGCCACTGTATCAAAGAGTAATAAGAGTGTACCAACACAGTAGATTCATGTGCTACGTAGGGTAATTGCAGACATGTTCCAAGACATCAAAGACACAACATACATGTCATATGTGCCTGAACGTTATTAACTGGTACACTTAACAGGTTTATTCCACTGTAAAGAGTTACAAAGGTGTAGCAGTGCAGCTGTTACATGCAACTGTGTTGGTACACACGTATTACTCTTTGATAGTAGTAGTAAGTAGCAGACTACCTTTGTCAACTACTGCTGCAATCAGAATGAGAAAATAGCTTTCTGTTGATTTTTGGTGCATATTTTAAACATTTAAATGCGTACTGTTTCACCATAATGTCAGATATCAGCAAAACGATACTTGTAGTAAGTAGCAGACTACCATTGGCAACTACTACAGCAATAAGAATGAGAAAATATATATTCATTGATTTTTGGTGCATATTTTAAACATTTAAATGCGTACTGTTTCACCATAATGTCAGATATCAGCAAAACTTGACCTGTAGTAAGTAGCAGACTAATGGCAACTACTACAGCAATCAGAATGAGAAAATACATATTTATTGATTTTTGGTGCATATTTTAAACATTTAAATGCATACTCTTTCACCATAATGTCAGATATCAGCAAAACTTGACCTGTAGTAAGTAGCAGAGTACCACTGTCAACTACTACAGCAATCAGAATGGGAAAATAGCTTATTGTTGATTTATGATGAATATTTCAATCATTTAGATGCATACTTTTTCACCATAATGTCAGATATCAGCAAAACTTGACCTGTAGTAAGTAGAAGACTACCAATGGCAACTACTACAGCAATCAGAATGAGAAAATATATTTTTGCAAATTTTTGGTGCCTATTATAAAACTTTAAATGTGTACTGTTTCACCAGAATGTCAGATATCAGCAAACCTTTACCTGTAGTAAGTAGCAGACTACCATTGGCAACTACTACAGCAATCAGAATGAGAAAATATACTGTATATTTATTGATTTTTGGTGCATATTTTAAACATTTAAATGCATACTCTTTCACCATAATGTCAGATATCAGCAAAACTTGACCTGTAGTAAGTAGCAGACTACCACTGTCAACTACTACAGCAATCAGAATGGGAAAATAGCTTTTTGTTGATTTATGATGAATATTTTAATCATTTAAATGCATACTGTTTCACCATAATGTCAGATATCAGCAAAACTTGACCTGTAGTAAGTAGCAGACTACCAATGGCAACTACTACAGCAATCAGAATGAGAAAATATATTTTTGCACATTTTTGGTGCCTATTATAAAACTTTAAATGTGTACTGTTTCACCATAATGTCAGATATCAGCAAACCTTTACCTGTAGTAAGTAGCAGACTACCATTGGCAAATACTACAGCAATCAGAATGAGAAAATGTCAGCAATCAGAATGAGAAAATGTCTTTCAAAAACGAATATCCAGCGAATATCAAACCCGATGCTAACTTTTTCCCGCTATTTAAAGACTTTTAGTACACGAGAGAGCACAGAGTAGACCAGGCACATGCATACACACACATTCTTACTCACACACACACACACACACACACACACACACACACATGCAAGCGATACACGCCTCATCATATTCCACTCAATCTGTGTGTTTGAATTGTGTGTTAATCAGGCTAAAATGACAGTAGCACATTAGAAGTCTTCATGCAACGCAGCTCTGACACAGATGTTACTCCATCAGAGCTGCATAACTCACCTAAGGTCCGTCAGGGGAGCGTGGCAAACTAGTCAGCTGGACTACAGCCAGAGAGCATCCCTGCCACCTGCTCTGAATGGCACCATCACAGCAGGCATAACACGGCATCTATACCCCTATCACCACCGTCCACCACATTTGGGGACTGTGGGATTGGTCCCCATTTGTCACATATTTATTCTTCACTTTAGGGATTTATTTATCCTTTGATTGCTGTTGTTATCATTATTCTTTTCTCAACGTGATGCCATACTGCTAGAAATCAGTAATTGCACTGCCTGATTTTCGTGGATTAATCAATGCAAATTGTATGCTAATTGACGGGAGGTTCGATTGCAGAAACAGATGGTTTCTGTATTGTTCCAGTGTAGACTCGGGTGGGCAGAGAGTCAGATGGCTTCGAAACGGCTATAGCACTGGGGCAAACTGGGAAGCCCTGTGTTAGCCCAAGGTACAAGCGAACTAAGTGGGCAGCAAGGGCCCCCGAAGACTTCTTGAAATATCAAGACACACACACACACGCACGCACGCACGCACGCACGCACGAACGGACGCACGCACGCACGCACGCACGCACGCACGCACGCACACACACACACACACACACACACACACACACACACACACACACACACACACACACACACACATGTAGAATGACACAGAATAACACTGGCATGATGACACAACTTAATGAATGCAATTGATGTCACATTTGCATTATGCGAAATGGCCAAGTATCAATAAGAGTGAAGCACTGGTGGCGCTGCATTCTACTTATGATATTGGAGATATTGTAAAGTCTGGCCTTGGCCCTGTCAGGAAGCCAGAGTGTGCTGCCATGCTGGGCCTGACTTAAAACCTCATTGGGCACATCACCCAGCAAAAAGGTTTCTTGGCCCTAATTACTCTATCCTGGCATAGCCATATGTAAGCTTCCGCTCAATTTTCATTTCCCTTCACCATTACCTCTGTACGATATTGGTACGAGGGTATGGTACAACCAGGCTATAATTACTCCACTAATACTATGTGTCTTTCTCACCGCGGTCCAAGTTCGTGATTGGAGACCCGGAGAGGCTGATTTCAATCATATCAACAGACAGCCTCGTCCTTTTGTGGTTTTAATATTGTTTCCCTCTCTCTCTCGGTCTCTCTCCTTTCTCATTTAAATTGACCAGCAAATTAATAGGCCTCTGCCATAATGAAGCACTGGCTTTGGAAGCGGCAGGGTGTTTGCGCGCTCACTCTCCCATCAACACGCATCCATCTCATTTAAAAAACCCTGAAAACTGCCGGCTCCCCAATGTGCATTCTTAAACGAGCACTGGCACTGCAAGGACGGATCAGGAAAACACACGTCGTTCCCACCCTTGCCTATATTTTGTGATACTGTCATAGCCTATGCAGGAAAAGGAGCCTCTTACTAATTAATGAGTGCTAGATCTCATTAACACTGCCGAAGTGTTTTGCGCTTTCATTAAATGTGTATACATACACAACGCCAGCATCAAAGATTTCTGGGGGAAAATATTATTGATGAAGGGTAATTTGTCTTTTAAATTAAACGGAAAAAAAAATATCAGTTTTTACTTGGAGGACATTCAGACGCAATTACAGTAGCTTTATTAATCATCTACTAGGAAGTCAAGGCAAACCTCTTTCTCTTTCCGCTGGGTTTAGACTCGAGGCAAAGGGACTGAAAAAGTTCATTATTTATGTATGATCCATGAGCCTAGTGTCGGTGGAAAAGCACACATTTTTCATCCTCTTGTTTGCTGTTTTCGTTTTTGATTTCTTCACCGCACCGAATACCTGCAGCGAGCTGTGCAGATGCAAGGTGAGGCTGTTCGGATGAAATCGGCCTCCGTAAGTTGAGTCACAATGACGCGTTCATGACTCCTGAAGTGCTAACGTAGGAGACCGGCATTATGAAGAGGAAAGAATTGAGCTCAGGATTAGCACTATTGTTGTTCAAGCCAGGGTCAAATCTCAGCACAAATCCTCAACTTGAATCCATTGAATTTGGTCTGTGAATACAGACTGTATCAAATTATTATCATCAAGTAAGAGGAGGAAGGGAAGATGTTGTGTCTTGGCCCAAAGCTACTACTGTATGTTATTGTAATTTATTTATTTGAACAGGGACAGTGCACAAAAAACATTACTAGATGTCTTGTGCCAGGTTGTAGCAAATTGCTAGTTTCCGCCCATAGTCCCAATACATCTGTCAGCAATCAGGGTGATCAAGGACAGAATGATTGCTGTCTCCTCATCCACAGTTTGGTCCTCAGCTCAGGCTAAAATGGCGTCCTGTGTGTCCCAAAAGGAACGGAAGGGTCCACCTTTTTTGTTGTTTTATTTAAAGTATTAACTATAAAGGTGATGAACTGCATGGAGATCTTTATCCAAAATGAATCTATGTTTAGTTTGCTTCTTGATGCATCTTCAATCTATGAATGTCATGAATGAATGCCACTCACAGAAAGAGGAAAGGTAGGACATTGTGTGTAACAAATGTACAAGGCATGACCACATACTGCGCCAGGTGTTTACTGCGTCCAGTCCAAAATGTCCTCCTTTGCGTGGCTTCCTAGGAAAGGCGGGGTCCATCTTGTAAGGAGGGCTTTCTAAAAGTTAGCCACCACTGAGGCGAGGCATTACTCTTTGATGCCTCATCCCCACCCCTACCCCCCACACACACACGCTTGTGTATTTATCCATCAAAGATCTCCCCTCGGTGGCTATCCATCATCGTAGGATGCTAAAGAAAGAAAAATAATCACTCTCCGCTCCCGATGGATCTGGGTTTGTGCTAAAACTCCTTTGTTGCGAGTGAATCATGAGATTTCAAAGGAGCCTGGTTATAATCAATCAAACCCTATATGGTTTGAATAAGCGCGGGGGAGGAGAAGGAGAGGCGAGGCGAGGATGACACTCTCATGCTTCACTCGGCATCGCCTTTAATTTCTCAAAGTCGTTTTTTTTGGGGGGGGGGGGGGGTGAGCGGGGGCTGTGTGTGTGTGTGTGGAGTGGGGGCGGGGGGCATTCTCAAAGGACAGTGTAAAGTACCTCTGTTTGGCTGGGCCCAATCTCTGGCTTGCTGAATGCGGAACGCGGACTGGAAATCAGGAGATAAATTTCACTCAATTAATACGGAGACACGTGTGCGGGTCTAATCGAATAATATGAAAATGGCTGAAGTCTCTCTCTCATGTCAGATCACACCACGGACGGGAAATGTAAACAGGCAGAGTGAAGGAGACACACAAATGTGCACACTCTGCAAACACACACACACACACACACACACACTTGCAGAAGGCAGTGTGAGACATGTTGGATAGGGAGGAGATCTTGGCAGCAGTCTGCGCAGTGTGTAGGCTCTCCAGGCATCTTGGGAACGCCAACCCCAGCGGGAATCTATCTGCCAGAGCAGAGGACTGACTCAGGAAGAAACACGCCTCCATCGCTCATCCTGCCATGTCAGATCTGATTGGTCATTAGGAAGTGGCACGGCAAATCAAGACATTCATTGAGACAGAGCGGTGTGCTCCTTCCACACCTGTTTCTGGGTTTGATAAGAACTAGACTTGGCTGAAACAGTCCCTGGAAAGAAGTGTCAAATCTCATTGGAAGCAAAACAGTATGGCTTGCCCGGGCTCACAATATACTGTGTGGTGTCCATTCCTGTGTTCTGACATGCACTCCTCCACTACATAGCACTCTATAGTCACTAGCCACCATAGAGTTAGTCATTTTATACTGTAGTGCATTATGTAGAGAGCTAGTGGGTGTTCATTATGAAGTGTGTTAAATAGTGATTATTTCACTGCTTGGTTGAATTTCCCATTGTCTTGTGTTCTTCAGAAAGTGTATCAATGTTATTTGCACACCTTTGAAGTAGCTCCAATTTGTTGGCAGTATCACACATATATTTATTCGCCAAACTTGTGAAGTCTGAATGCACTGTCACGTTGCATCCAAGTTATGAAATACGGACGTTCAACGTAGTAACATAGCATGACAGAGGTGGATTTTAGCTAGATGGCATGTAAGCTAAGTAAGTAAAAAAAAAAAAAAAAAAAAAAAAAACGTTTAGATCACAGAAATAAATGCACTTATAAATGCAGGTGTAAAAACCCCTACTCTGTGCATCAGGCCGTTTTTCCACCTTGACTGTGCATTCATTTCTGTGAACCGAATGCCGTGTCGTCCATTATCCCTTACAGGGGTCTTCAGAGTGCTGCAGAAAGTTCCATTAACATGAATGGGCCTTGGTCGGTGGTCTGTTCAATCTATATAATGACCGCTGCACAGTATATAATGACCACTGTCAATGGCAACAGGTTTTGTGCCTTTGGTTTTCACCTTTCATATAAGTCCACAGAGAAGTCTGTTCACTTATTGCAAAGTGAAAGTCGGTTAGTAAGACGTTGCCATGCAACACATGGTGAGTCTCATTCCTACACTCCTAAATTGTGGCACACAACAGGGCATATGAATTATTGCGTATGAAGGAAACAATTTGTTTGATGGAAACACATGGGGCTATAATAGACACTCTTGAGAACACTCTGGACCAGTGCATAAAGCCCAGTCTACTTAGCCCCATCATCCTCCCCAGACGTCACTGCCCTATCAGTACAGGCCTCCTTCAGCACCAAACCATTTCAGCGAGAGGAAACATTTTCATTGACGCCAGGGCTCGCTTCTCTCCCACCATCTATCTCTCTTTGAATATAAATGATGTCCGTGCTCAAGCAGCATCTTTCTGATGGAAACCTCTCTGCCTTTCCTCCTCGTCTGCTTTGGGGTCGTACGTCCTATGTGAGAGGGGAGCCCAAGCCCTGCTCACCCTGGTGAGCCAGAGCAAGTGAGGCTGGCATTGTGTCAGTGGGGTTGGACAGGCTTCGTGTCACTACACTGGGAATGGATAGTGCTTTTGTGGGTCAATGGACAAGGCTGATGCTTGAACAGGACATCCTATCACCTACAGTATGTGAAAGAGACAGGGTATGCTATTTCATTCTATTCTATTCAGAGAAACTCACAAAGTGAAAATAACAATTAGAAAGAATGAGGAATGAGAATATTTTGATATGTGGTTGTTGTAGCATTCAGAAGATCAGCATTAGCTTCTATGTAGGGGGAACGAAGTGAAATGTGCATATGATTTGTTAGCGAAAGCAACAGAGCCATGTGTTGTCAACAGCACATTTCTATGATATTTGAGGGCGCTTTAAGAATGGCCTCAAACAAGTGCAATCCACGGCACGCGCCGCGCCGCGGTACCCGTCACCCAGCATCCCCATGGCACCTGTCACCGCGTCCCCACGGCAACCACCTGCCGGGCCCTGAGGGACCAGCCGGGTCCGCCATTGTTGGGGGCGAATGAACGTTCAACGGAATAAATCAATTTCCGTGACAACAGCTCCCTGTGCGTCCCTTTTCACCGAGGGCCCGGGCTGCCCCACGCCGCTCTCCTTCACTCCCATCCTCCACGCAAGAGCTGCTGCCTTGTCTCGGGCCGACACGGGGGAGCCCTGCGATCGGCCCCCCGCCTGCGGTGCCTGTGCGCGGTGTGTGCTCGAGTGGTGTGTGTCAGTTCATTATCTACTCCCCGTCTACTCGCGCGCCGCCTTTAGCGAGTCTGCCGTAATGAGAGAGTGGGTGAGCAAATCGGGTTGCAATGGTGAGATTTTTGGGCAGCCGATTCAAAAAACCCACCCTGGGTTAGGCACACATTATTTTCCAGCGCTTCTACAGAGGATGAAAAAGGATCAGCGCTTGATTTCAGTCCTCTCACACTGAGCTGCCATTTCACGTATATGAGATCAAACTCCTTATTATGTGAGGTGCGCGTGCAAGAATAGTGTCATCATTTCACCAAATGAACACGTGGTTTGCAAACAGCCTTAGACAGAGGGGCTTTTTATTTGAAGTTTTTGAGGAATCAGACGCTCCGTTTCCTGCCAGACTGGCTGGACGGGACGGCACACTGAGACGCTTGAGCGGTCAGCAGGTGGTGGGTGAGCGAGCGCTCTGCGTGGAGGTCTCACAGAGTCACCGTCTCCACTGTGTCACGGGGCCCAGTTTGAAATGGCTCTGAAATGCGACGGCAGTGGCAACATGCGGAGCGAAGGAGAAGCTGAGCACTCAGGAGCGGTGTTGAGTGACAGCTCCGAACAAGCTCTTCAGTCCTATTAACATCCAGACAGGGGCCTCTCAAAGGACATTCTTCAGAAGGGGACAGAAATGTATGTTTGTGCCCTTACAAAGTGACAATCTACGGAGTGGTTTAAAACAGGCAAGTGCACAAATGGCGTTGAGGGCCCGCTCTTGAATAAATGTAGGGCTCTCCACAACATGTAAGCACATAAAAAGGTACATGCATTGCTTAAGTTACAAAAAGCCTATAGGGGACATGTCTGATGCAAAGTTATATAACCTTGCAGCTGGAAGAACACTCGGCCTTCATACTTTGTCAAGAATGTCAATGTTCAGCTAAGTTGTGTGCAATAGTGTGCTCTCATTTTGTATGCGGTGGAACATTTTCACATTTCAAGTTTTGGTTTCTAAAATGACCCTGAGAAAATGATTTGTCAAAATAACATCATCGGTAGTTCAGGCTGGGTAGTAATATACTGTAACTGACCTTAGTCCTTAACATACCCCCACTCGGTGGCCATCTTGGAAACTTGCCTCAGGCTGTTATTCTGGGCAGCTATTTTTCTATTCAAGTGAATGGGGAGGCTTTCGTAAGGGAGGTCATATTGACATAAAAAGTGTATCAGGCAAATTTGTGTTAAAATCTTAATTGAACAATTAATTCTCTAAAATAAGGCTAAAAAGGACATAAATGCGGTTGGCTTTACATTTTACACAAAGGTGGGATATGTGTAGAAACTGCCATGTTGATGTTATGAACTTACCCCATACATTTCTATAGAGAATTATTTGAGTACTATGTCACTTCAATAGAAGGTTTTTGCTTTGACTCCATGTTCAATCTTGCTTAAAATGAAATTAATTTGTTTTACGGATTGACAATACGGTACAGTACATTAGATCCCTAAAACACTTCATTTATTCCGGTGTCAAACTTGGACACATCCGTTATTAACTTAAACCACTGTTATGAACTTCAGGCCATGTGGTTTAGGTCATTAAAATAAGGCTCACAAATTCTACAGATTTGATGAATAAATTAGATATTTAGGTGTTAGAGCTTTAATGATCAGACCAATTGTCAATGCGACCTGGTGTAGACATAGTTTGCAATTTCCAAGAATTGGTGGGCAAACCTGCTGCTGTGTGTGTTCTTTTTAAATTTTCCATTAAAATGATTAGATAGGCAAAGTAATAAGTGTAGCCTTCCATATACAGCATTGCTGAGAACTTTCACGCGTTACCAAAGCAGCTCGTTTCAGCTCGTAGTGAATGCAAAGCTGGTGCACAGCCTGTTACTGATATGTGATGTAAAGCTGGGTAACATTGGGCCCTGGGAACATAATTATGGATGATCTCTGTTGAGAGATACGCTATTGGGCATTAGCTAAGGTGATTAAAAGTGGTCTAATACTATTTAAGTGGTCAGATACATTAAGAACAATTATTCCATCAGCCATTATTGTATTTCTTAAAACTTGTTTCAGTTAATCTATTCCTGTGCATAGTCCCAGCCTATACTTTATTCACGTTATTGTCAAACGAATATTCTGAGTTTACATTGAGGAGTAAATAATTCTGAACCCCTACAATTCAGTTTCTAGATTTCTGAGACACACCAGTGATCCCATGGGACATTTCAAACATGCCAAGTTGCCAACTCAACTTTCCAGTAGCCTAGTTCCTTGAAAGCCATGGAAATGGCTGGAGAGACTCCCTGGCAATGGCAGTAGGGGCAGACTTACGCTGGGGCTACGAATATTTGGCTCACTGAAGCACCCAACTCAGACAGCCTGGACTGATTCACTTAGAGGGCCCCGAGAGGGGCTCATAGGATACGACGCTGACGCTGCCTGGAATTTCAACAGGTTTTGGATCCAAGAATGTTTCTGGTAACGTGCTGAGCATTTTGGAATTAAACAACGAATTATAAACTACAACTTCAAATATTCTAAAGCAAATAGTATTATTAACCTGTAGTTACCGCATAATGATATCAGATTATACTGTATGACAGATTATATAGAATTATAATTATCTTGCTAACTCGCAATATCACAATAGCACATTTTTGTGTATACATAAAAAAAACAGGAAAATCGTAAAAAAATAAAAATCCAAGCCAGGTTTAAAAGAACATGCCACCGTTTTATGAAATTAGGTTATTCACCATCTCCCCTAGAGTTAGACAAATGAGCAAAAGCTTTTTTGCCTCTGTGCATGCATTGTCTTACTCCTGCAGCACCAGTGCTTTGCCTCAATTATACACCAGTAAAGCTTAATCCTGTTGAGAAACAATGGGAATTGTAGAGTTTTGGTAGCCTAGAAATCTAGACGCCCCTAGCGGCAGCAAATGTAATTTGGCTGGTGGGGCAGTCTAGGCACGATCCATTGAGCCAGGGAGCTGAGAACCCCCAGCACCAGCGGGCCAATCACAGCGTGTATAGAGTCGGTTGGTGGGCTTAACATAATGGTGACTGACATGCGACCAGAAGTTGCGACGGTAACGCATCCTGTTATTTGAAAACACGAAGATGATTCGTTTAGCGTTATCCTATTGCGTGGAGAGGGAAGGTTACGCATCCTGCTACTTGAAAACAAGAAGATGATTCGTTTAGCGTTATCCTATTGTGGGGAGGGAATTTGAAAGACAACTGTTTATCCCACCCCTCCGATTGAGCCCTGTCTACGGTGAGTGTCCAGACCCTACATCTTGATGTGGGTCTGGCTCGTCAGGCTAGATTTTCGGTTCAATTGGTTTAAGAAGGAAATAATCAACCAACAGTTGGAGCTTCCCGGCAGCTATAGTGTTTGAGCTAGGTGGAAGTGGTTGTTTTAGTTTTTATTCATGACGACAATACTGGTGGACCTCGAGAAACAGAGATCTATGTGAAATTCTCCTTTAAATTGGCTTATTTTTTATAATGTTTTATTTATCTTGGGCAGCAAATGATTTACATTAAGTATAATTAATAAGCAACATAAACATCTGTATCTTCCGGTGATCCTCGCCTTTTTACAACATGGCCGTTCCTCTCCCCTGAAGCAATGGATTGTTACAAGAAGTGCAGTCAAAATTGTTTTGTTTAAAGAGTTTGAACACAAAATCTCTTTTTTGTGTGTGCTCTTGTGTTCTAAAACCCCACACAAAAGCTTTTTCTTCTCAAGCTATTTACAGTCTTCTGTTCTCCTCTCTGATATACGTTAATTGCACCCTTTGCTTTCTGACTCTCTCTCTCACTCTCTCTCCTAATGCCTATGCCAGCAATTAAACCAGGAGAAAATCCAAGTTCTGATTAATTTAATTGATGGCAGCCCCTGGGAAATCATGTCTCGCTCACTCAGTAACTGCTGGTGGAGGTGCGAGTGGCACTGGGGAAGAAAGTCAGCATAATCTATTCTCTAGATTCCTCCTCCCTCACAAGCATCCAACCTCCACCCACCCAGCCAGCCCCCACCCACCAGGCCCTCTGGAGGGTCCACAGACAAATGACACATGACGGGAATAGATATCAATACGCTTCCCAGATCTCACGCTCCTCTTCTCTTTTGGTGCAAATAAGATGGAATTATCTTTGGCTTCGAGCCTCTCCATCTGTCTTGCGGCACACATTAATGAGTCAATATGAACTTAACACGGACCCTGAGCAGGCTAGCATATGGTGCTGCAGTCTACAAGTGTCAACAGAACCACACAAAATCTGCCATTTATTGGCAGGGTTTTCACACTTTCTCATACTTCATAGAACTTCATTCAGTTATTTTCCATATTAAATATTGGAGAATCTCTGCAATATTTGTTGGGCACCCTAAGACACTCAGTCTCCTTTTGAGAGAAATGGACTCTTGACCTTTGGACACTTGGAGTAAATCTGCTTATTTATAATACATGTGTGGGAGTTGGGCTTTCTGTTGGGTGCACCTCTGTTGGCTATACATCTTTTTTAATTGCTGTGCTGTTGCTTCAGAGCCTCTCCATCAAACTGCTCCTGACATCCTGGGCCATCTCTGCAACTTATATGTCCCCAGAGATTGTGTTCAAGACACGGAGGGAGAGAAGGGAATGTGACCCCTGCTTGCTTCCACAAAAAAGATTCAGGGAATGACTGTGAAGCGGGGTGCAAACAGAGTGGAATAGAGATCAGGGGTAAGGGTAGGGGTAGCCATTGGATGACCACTCCCAATTACACCCACACACTAGCTGCCCTGTAGCTCAGAGACTGCTGCAGCATCATAAAATTCGATCAGTCCTTTAGAGCTGGGGTATTGGTTTTCATTAGTATGTCAAAATTATTGCCTAATCTTGATACCATCAGCAAAAAAAAATGGCCTCGTACTGGAGTTGCTGAGTCCACTTTGCCTTCATTAGGGCAAATTCAATTGATTTACAAACCCCCTAGTGAAAACAGAGTCTCTCCCCGTCACACACACACGCACACACACACACACACACACACACACACACACACACACACACACACACACACACACACACACACACACCTTCAGTTGACTCAGTCTCTGTTGCTTTAGAAACAGACATAGGCAATAGCAATATCATTACTCCGCACTCAGGAGAAGGCATGGAAGGAAACCAGATACAAGAATCACAATCCACCCAAAAGAGTAAGTAATTGTAGCAGAGGATAGAAACTTCATATTTGTTAACTGAATGACTTCCTAAACAACCGCTCCATCAAGGACACTGTGAATCAATCCACTACCCCTCCTTCTATCACCTCCCCCAACACACACACACACGCACACACACTTCCCCAGCTCATCCTGGGCCTGGAAGAGCCGTCAGTCATTATTGTGTGCGACACGTTTATTTTGCGTGGTGCGTCGGCGGCAGCCTGACAGGCTCTCGCTCAGTCGCCGGTCAGCCATTGACCTGTGGCGAGGGGCTGCTAATTGCCTGCAGACGGGGTAATTGAGCGGCCTCTGGGGGTCCATTCAGCACGGCAAACTTCAATACCGTCAGCAAATGTCAATGAGCGGGGTGGGGATTAATGAGCTGCCACTGACGGCCGGCTGAGCGACCGGACGGCTGCCACGAGTCCTCCTCGGCCCTCTCCCTGCCATCACCTCCATCACTGCCATCACCCCCGTCACCACAGTGCCCCTGCCATCAACTCCACCACCACAGTGATCCTGCTATCAACTCCACCACCACAGTGATCCTGCTATCAACTCCACCACCACAGTGATCCTGCCATCAACTCCACCACCACAGTGATCCTGCTATCAACTCCACCACCACAGTGATCCTGCTATCAACTCCACCACCACAGTGATCCTGCTATCAACTCCACCACCACAGTGATCCTGCTATCAACTCCACCACCACAGTGATCCTGCCATCAACTCCACCACCACAGTGATCCTGCTATCAACTCCACCACCACAGTGATCCTGCTATCAACTCCACCACCACAGTGATCCTGCTATCAACTCCACCACCACAGTGATCCTGCCATCAACTCCACCACCACAGTGATCCTGCTATCAACTCCACCACCACAGTGATCCTGCTATCAACTCCACCACCACAGTGATCCTGCTATCAACTCCACCACCACAGTGATCCTGCTATCAACTCCACCACCACAGTGATCCTGCTATCAACTCCACCACCACAGTGATCCTGCTATCAACTCCACCACCACAGTGATCCTGCTATCAACTCCACCACAATCCTCTTCCTCCTAACAAATCCACCGCAGCTCTTCCTCATCACCTGCAGTCCTAGATCCTCTGACAAATCCACCACACCTCTTCCTCATCATCTGCAGTCCTACAGTAGATCCTCTAACAGCACCACAGCCCATCCTCATCATCTGCAGTCCTACAGTAGATCCTCTAACAGCTCCACAGCCCATCCTCATCATCTGCAGTCCTAACAGCACCAGCTCTTCCTCATCATCTGCAGCCATAGATCCTCTAACTCCTGCACTGACTCACAATAGCTGGACAGACGTCATGTGCTAATGATCAGCTGTGGCTAAATGTCAGCAGATACAATATCCTTTTGAAAACTTCTTTTGTTTGTGTAAGAGAGTTTATAGGTGCAGGGATATATATATTATTATTATTATTTTTTTATCATGAATTACATTACACAGATTTTGTTCAAATAAAACTTACTAAAACTAGTCTAAAACAAGGCAAGACATCAAAATCTTTGCAAACGCCCAAAACTGCAGAGATGCTTACATGCTTAACTGCTGTCTTTTGGAAATCAAAGTTATCATGAGTGACTTGTGGGGATGATATTTGTCCTTCGCATGACCATATACTGTATATACCATCAATATAGATTTAAAAATGACACTAAAATCAGTAGCTTACAACTCAATGAATAATGCTTGGACATTTGTGTCAAACATGGATGTATGATTCAGTATTTGTAGAAAAATTTGTTTGATGCTGAAATAGCAACTAAAGTAGGAAAGTGCTGTTTCGACAGGTGTTAGCATGTTAGCCCACAAGCCCCACATCATCACCACATGTCACTGTTAGCTCTCTAAGGGCAGCGCGGCACAGAGCGGAGGTTGTGTTGGGAGTGGTCTGGGTTGACAGCCTTGCTGCCTCTGGGCCGTGCTGGGAGGCTGGTGGCGGAGGGTGGAGGGTGGAGGGTGAGAGCAGGGAGAGTCTCTGGGCTGTGTGAACCCAGCTGTTATTTGACAGCTCGCGATTCCTCCACGCACGTCAGCTAATCTCCATTGGCTCCTCGTTTCATCTGTCTCAAGGTTGGTTTCCATGCAAATTTAATTTGAAGTCTCGTCCTTGGCAGTAGGTGTGTGGTTATCACACTTATTTTAAGTTAGAAAAAACTGTTCAAAAAGAATGTTGACATTTTGCTGGTCCGACGTCCTTGTTTCATTTTTTATTTGGAGGCTTTTTGGTCTCGCCATTTGCATCAGAATGTAGGTGGAGCAGATCGTCAGCTCTACCAGACTTAGTGGATTAGCATCAAATATCACCAAAGATTATCGGGCTATGTCACAAGATGTGGGAATAAAATATGCAATTCCTTGAGGCTACTGTCTCATAAGCAGCCCAGAAGCAAGACTGTGGATAATTCTCTTTTAATGACTTTGATATTACAGTAATTACATGGTGTTATAGCCTGGATGCAAACAAAACAGTACAATCACTCTGTAAACAGGATTTTAATTAATCAACTATTTATTTTCTAGATGGCACGCAATGAAGTTAAGTTGATAAGACTTGTTAACGTCATCAACCTACTTGAGTCTAGATTAAAAGAAAAAAGTGAGAGAATAAAATATTAGCAGCTAGGTCAGAATTTTGATTCAATTCCAAATCCCAGACTCTGGTGCATACAATGCAGCTAGAAATATATTTCCTTGGCACTGCGGCCTGACACATTATTGTCAGTTCAAGTGCAGATCATCAATCACCCGAAGTGGCGCTCCACTCCCCCTCCCGGCCTGGGATCGCTGTTTAATCACCACTTGGCCCCACACTCTGGACCATCCTGCAACATAACAGATGAGCTGCTGTCTGCCCAGCAATTCCGAAAAACCCACCAGAGAATGAGGCGTCGTCTTGTTTATCACCTTCAGACCACCAACTTCCTCTGCCCCAAAACTACCAACAAAACAAACAAACCAACAAAAAAACAAAAAAAACAGGCCTTTATGTCTTACATGTGTTTGAAAAAAATAGTCGTCCTCCATGCTCCAAGTGTCTGTCAGAGTAGCGAGTGGGGGGTTGTTTATCACATAACAGAGGAGTAGCAGTGGTGGAATGTTGAGTTGCGATGCCGATGACTGCACACAGTCGGGCGGAGAGGCACAAGTGCTAAACCTCCAGCACTCTCAGTACCATTTATTCATTCAAATGCAAATCCGCAGACCATAATATCCACGGGCTGTGTGAGATTTGCGATGCCCAAGACACATCTCATTCCGCCCCAGAAGTCTGCTGGCTTCCTTGGAGCGCACGCTCTTGAAATGGCACCAGATATTGGCATGTGAGATAAAAAGACCTGCCTCTCCTCGCCGCATAAGCCTCGAATGGAATCCATCTCATATACGTACAGCAGTGGCCAAGGCATACTTTCAAAACAGCGGTGGGAGGAGCAGTAGTCACTGTGTTCACACAGCCTTCATCCATCAATTTAACACATTTGTTATTTGACTCCTGTAATGAGTGTCCAAAGGAAATCTATGCTGGAAGTGATTGGAGAGCTGGTAGTAGAACAAAAAAGTGTCTCAAACTTGAAGCTGAAAGGGGAAAAAAACGTGTTCATCAGCATTGGAGGACAATGCCTTCGATCGATTTTGATGCCATCAATTGTACTTTTCAGTGCAAAGAGGCAAAACACCATCCTAGTCCGTCTTTGGGAAATCTCTATATCAAAATGCTTGGAATGCAGCCAGTGAACATAAAACCCTGGTTATTGTGTTTCTTCATTTCCATTGACTTTCAAAGACACAGCCATCCGTTCTGTTGAAAGGTTGTTGATATGTAGTTTAAATTACACCTGTCTTATGAGCTCCTGAAGGTTTGTGTAGATTGGCTGCTCGGTCCAAGCCACTTTGTTTATTTATCATTTATAGTCAGAGCTGTGTTTGAACATGGGTTTTGTATTGAGCACACACAAGGGTAGGCCTATTTGTATAATACACACACAAACACAAAGCTAACAGTGTATATACCATAACTGCTTTAAATGTGATAGGATACTGCCGTTAAATGTTTACGGCTTTGACAAAGAAGGGAAAAAAATCTGGCAGGCTTAATGAAAGATTTGATAGAGGCTTGAAAAGAAATCACTCACACACAGTCACTAAGAAAAGACTCAATAGAACAAATAGATTTTGAACAGCCGCCAACCTAATATCTCTTGAATTTCATTGAAATCCCCTGCATGTCCTTACACTATTCAGATGTTTTTTGAACTGAAAAATAAATCTCGCTTGTCTCTTTATCGCAACCCCTGGTGCCCGTGAGTGCAGCCCCTTCCTCTGGAGTCTGACAGGCTCCTGATGGGAGGGCCAAAGAGGTTTGTCTGACTGGAGGCCCCACGTCAGTCTTTCCAGTCCTGTTGTGGTGACCCCCTTCCACACCCCTCCCACCTCACATCCCCACTGATGTGGCCTATTGCACCCCCCCCCCCCCCCCCCCTCCAGCTCTCAGTCTCAGCCATGATCCCCCAGATATCCCAACCCTCCCTCCCTCAGTCCCCCAGAGCCCAGCCAACCATGGAGATAGCTGACAAAAGGCATTGCAACTCAATCAAACTGGTCTAAGTGCACCAGAGACGAAAGGATTGGTCAACCACGTGATGTTTGTTTTTTCTTAAGCAAACAGCTCTTTGCCTGACTTGAAGGACATTTGCAGTATAGACGACGCGTGTTCTATCTCATAAAGGGGCACTGCAAGTAATTCCGAGATTAACATAATCAGATATGTAGTGCGCGATCTAATTGACTATTCCGTTCCTTGGAGTTTGTTACTCGTGAGGAATGAATCCGTTTCACTCTGAGGTGGGTATAGCGGGCAGCAGGCCGTCCCTCTGCCCTCTGCGTGGCGCTGACTGGTCATGGCTCATGTCCTCATCTTTCCTCATCCCTTTATCCCTGCTCTGGAGGGGTCAGAGTGGAGGAGATGTGCCCACACTATATCTCTCTCTGCCTTAGGGCCACTGAGAGAGACATTGTTAAATGCTTGTCACATTTGTAACCAAATATGGTGGTGATCATTGAGACGTTTGTGCGGGAGAAGGATCATTTTAAGAAAGTGAAACTCATGCATGGACGAGTAAGGAGAGGGAATGAATATACCTCTCATAAAAATGATTTATCCTACGTTGAGGAATAATCAACAATTTGTGTGTGTGTGTGTGTGTGTTGGTGCATTTATCATGCATAACATTTCTGCTGTCTCAGTGGCACCATGGAGCTGTGTGTGATTGAGTTTGCGTGAAATGAACCTTTTTATGCTGGTCCAAATGAATTAATTGATCTTGTCCTAGATTTAATATCTTTATGGGGCACTGTAAAGGAAATGCAGCTATTTTGTGCTGACGGCGGTGACACGCTGTAAGTCTCACTTTGTCTTCTATGAAGCGTATGCTGACTATTTATATGCTTGTTTTCCTTTTTTATCTTAAAAACATGCACAGCATCGTTTTTTTATTATCACAAATACTGTCATAGTAGCTTATGATCCAAACACATGTTTTCAATTGTATATTGTGAAAAATGTAAGCTGCTAGACTTTGTGCCTGCCCTGACAGAGAATAATTTTCTCATTGCATTGTTCAATGAAAATAAACACAATGCTGCATCCATATCTATTGGGTATCTCTGCAGAGAACAGTATGAAACTGCATTCTGTCACACCGTTTACACATTGTATCAAACCTGTGGATGGCTGACACGAAGCTAGTCTTTGCTTTGTCCCAATCTACATGGGGAGTGTGGAGACTGCTGAATATTCATTTGGAATAAGGTGAATTGTGTGCGGATGTCCTGACACAAGGCCACTCTTACTGTTCACTCTGCATTTGATACACTTCATTGATAAACTGTGCAAGATCAACGTTTCATTCTTTCAAAACAAGTGCATACAACGAGGTATTAACTGCTGACATGATCATTATTATGATTAGGGCTTTTTCATGCACAGTAACAGAAAACAATACTGTATGTACGTGTACTGGACCTGTTTATCACATTTAATTTTGAAGGGCATTGTTTCGATTACTATGCAAGCTCTGTACCACAAATTGATTGCGCTTGTATAGGCCTACTGTTCATAACCGTGATTCCTTTGTTTGTGCAGACGTGGTCCAAGCAATTAAAGATACTGTAAACAAGAGCAAGCTTTATGTGATCAGGACTGTGAAATGTACGGATGGACTTTACTGCCTTCTTTAAGGCAAGACTCCCCCTCCTCCTTTATACGCCTCCCGTATTGAGTGAACATGAGAAAGAGGAGATTGATCGTCTCCTTATCCACCTAGAGTGCCTATAGAGAGCTTGAGGGTTACGCTGTTTTGGCTTGAGAGTCAACCACTCAAGTACAGCTGGACCTAGAAGGGTATTATATAATGAACATATGCTGACCTGGTCAGCTATAGGTTTTTTTTTTGCAGTGTCTTGGATGTATTCCTGCGCCAATTAATCTGTGTCTAGCAAAGACAACTTGCCAAACTCCTACTACTACCGTGTATAGATATACATTGTATCAATAATGTATAAGATACACAGAGGATTTCAGTGAATCAGATCAAAGGCGTATCATAGCATAGGTCTTTCTTTGGCCCATCCTTGACCTTGCAGTAAAGGGGGGGGGGGGGGGGGGGGTATCTTTGGGTATTTGGAGCTATGTTGGAGGCAAAGAGAATTTAATGTCTCTTTAGTGAAATCAAACTGGACACAAAGCATCAATTGGTATGCTTCTGCCTGCCATAACCTTCTATGCCCTGAACAGAAATTGAATTTGAATTTGACCTTTGAGCTCATGACCTGGAGCACCTAATCAGATCATATGGCTGAGCAACTCCTTGTCATCATAGCCAGTATTACACAGTGGCTGGAGGCAGATACTGTTGCTACTCATTCCGTTAAATGCTAAATGATTAACTTTCTCAAATTGTTAAATAATATTTTCCATCAAGGTGGTAGGAGAGGTCACATATTACAAAACACATTCTTATCAACATGATCAAGATTCACTTTGGGGATTTATTTGACTTTGTGAGGGCCAGTTGAATCTAACATTATCAACCCATGCAATTCTTAACAGATGCCGTGACTTTCTCGGCTATACGGCACTATTGAGTCTCTTGCTCAATTTTGATGCTGGGATTTTGTTTCTGATTAGTATTATACGTGGCAGCTCTTTGCTTGATATAGGTGACTAAATCAGAAAGTGATACCCAGCTGAATGCTAATGCAAGATAGCATTACTTGCCAGCTGTGCTCATAAAGAAATCTGGGTGTGTACAAATTGGACACATCACTGTAACTTCACTATTCAGTTTGGAGTTGTAGGTGCCAAAACCATCACTGTAGACAGTGTATTTAATATACTTCTGATGGATCATTTGGAAATTACTAAATGTATGTTTACATGAAGGTAACAACAAAAGACACACACTTTTTGCTGGTTAATGCCACCAGCTTTCTGCCATCAACTACGGCTCACAAGCAAGTAAACAAAGGTCAGACATGGTGTTTATGATCATGAGTGCATTTGTGAATATGTGTCGAAATCCCAGAATATTTTTGTCGGTGATATATGCAGTGTGTGGGGGCATAATAATGGAAAAAGTCTTTACTGCCCCCTTGCAACCAGCCTATAGTTTAACATAGCGGTAGTACTTTTTCTCTCTGGACGGTAGTAATTGCAGCCTGTATTGAACAATGGTATTTTTAAACGTCATTATGTCTGAAAATGAAAGCCATTAGGTGAGCTTTTGAAGTGTGAGCCAATCCCCATTTCAATCAGCCTGTCACCTTCCCATATGATTTCTTTATTCTTACAGTGTGTACTTCCTTAGCACTACAGCTATTCTGTGGCCAAATGGCATATCGTATGACCATACTCACTGCTATATGTAAACTGAAAAACTGCCCCCCCCCCCCCCAATAAAATATTTAAGCTCTGTGGGGCACCCCTGTCAGTGCTGGGCCCTTAGAATCGTCCTAACTCGCCTGGAGGGAGCTGAGACATTTGCTTGCATAAAACATAAACAGATTGATTCATTTATACTTACATTTTAGCAGACGTTAAACTCCTGCCTTTTAGGCTCCTTGCTTTCCAAACACAATTTGGTTAATGTAGTCTTTTGCTGTGAAACAAGAAACCCCTCAATGGTCCAAACTCCATCCTCTGTGTCTGTCTGGCTTTCGCCATGTCCCATCACTATGTGCAGTGTTGTGGGATGTCAGGGCTCAGGATTATATGCTTCAGAGTCAATTGAAGCAAATAAGAGTTGATGGACTGTCTCATACAATGGGTAGAATTAATGTTTCAATTTTTATCATTTAGCATTTATGGTCCTTGACTGAGATGATGATTGCAGCCATAAGCAATTTGTTAAATTATGTAAAAGATGTTGCCGAGGAAACCAAATCCATTAATCATTCTGACAGTCACAGGAAGCTAGCCATTGTTCACAGACTAATCTTCACTTCATTTAGTTTCACTCTGCTAAAACCGACAGACCAAACGCTGCCTTCCACAGTCAGAAGTCATTTCAATGGGGCGACCTCCTACAGAGTGTTCCTGTACCATCTGTGTAAGTAAGACAGACTGAGGCCCAGCTCCCCTCTCTCGTCACTGAGATAGCCAGAAAACTGAAGGTCCCTTATCAGACATAACCGTTAAGACTGAATTGTGTACAATACTCATTGAATATAATATCATAAAAATACCATTTACTATACAAACAGACCTTTGCAACAGACCTCATCATGCAAGTCCAGTTAACTTTATAATAGCTGGATATATCACCATAATATGACATCTTTGCAATTAAATTCCAATGGAAGTAGACAATAGCAGTTCCACAAAGATGCTACTAAAAGTAATGACTGTGATTCCCAAGTGAGGGTATTTGAATTATGATTATTCATTTAAAGTTAATAGGAATTGTAATGCAACAAACCAATTAATATCTGTATCAGAAAATTGTTTTCACCATTCAGATGTGACGTAAGGCCATATATATACTGTATGTCTGAGTGACACCTCATTACAATGAGCAGGGACACTATATCCTAGCAGAATTTCATGGTCATTTAGACCTTGTACAATTTTGTGCTTCCACCTTCCCCTCTAATTTCCTCCTCATAGACTGACATTACTACAAGATGACAGAGAAGCCTTATTGCTGCTACCACCACTACACCCATATACCAACCATGAAGGCATTATGGGTGTCACACTGATGTCACAGTCTCAGAGTTTCACAACCTCCCTGAGCTCTGTATTGACACATCAAGGTTATTTTTATGGCGACTGAATATGTTTGCCACTTTCAGATCTGACACAGGTGATGGAGAAATCGCATATCGGTAATCCTTTATGAGGGTAACAGTTATAGTGGTATGAATGTAAGGTTAATTACTCATGAGTTCATGTTGTGGCCCCTCAACTAAAGTGTGAACAATGCTAATGGCATGTGTTAGAGAACTGCACAAGTTGTGTTCAAATCAGAATGTGTTGTTTGAGGTCACAAATTATATGAACTTATGCATCAAGAGATATTAAGGAATGAAGTAATACATAAATCATGAATTAATAGTGCATGCATATATTCATGATCCTTCATGCAGGCTACCCTTACCGTAAAGTGTTACCCATATATCTTTACTGCTAGGACTGTTAAAAAACTTGATGAAAACTGAATTTGAAAAATTAATTTTAATATCTTTAATCAAATATTAGGCATACACATTATGATACTTTAAATCACATCCCATGAAACCATCTTCATCTGCAGGGAACAATGAAAGGGAAGGATAATTTGATTGGCTGATGGAAAATTTTAAGAACCTTTCGCAAGAATCACGGACTGCACTTAGCATTTAATTAGATGAGTCATCTGCATATGATCATAATGCATGGCATGGTATGCATGTGTGATGTACAAGCGTGGCATGTCATTTGCTCTGTAGAAAGCTTACAGTACTTTGTAAGTGCAAAAGTATTGTGTGTGTGTGTGTGTGTGTATGTGTGTGTGTGTGTGTGTGTGTGTGTGTACATGTGTGGCGTGTGTGTCCACTGCGCTGTGGACATCTGGAAAAGAGCCCAAATCCTTTCCCTGTCCAGAGCAGATGGGAGCCGCCCTTGGGCACCGTCCTCTCTCTCGGATACACCTGGACATGCCTTTGCGTGTGTGTGTGTGTGTCTGTATATCAGCCATGCTCGGGAGACAGATGCTTGCCTCGTTGTCGCTGGACGCTCCCCTCACCCCCTCTCTCCACGCCTGGCTGGGCGGCTGGATGGATGGCCGGTCGCGTGGACGGATGGCTGGAGGCGGAGCGCCTGCTAGGCACGGATACTGAAAAACCGATGCGGCGGCGGCCTCCCGTCACAGTAGCCGTAAGCCGTTCACAAAGATCCCATCCCCGCACCAACTTCCCCTCACTTCACTCCTCATTAACTGAGATCCACGCTTCACGGCGTGAGGAGATGCCGGGCTATTTTAAACAGGGCAGCCAACGACCCCTACTGATGTGATCCATTGTGGGGTTTTAAGGCAGACGTGACACCTGCGTCACCCCTAATTAAAGTGAATGATGATTAAACTGCATGCACCGCTGTGACCTTTCCTGCCGACAGTCTCTACAAACTCTCTGCTGCTGTGACAGCTTCTTTGTATTGCAGTGAAAGGCCAGCTAAGATCAAGTGTGTCAGGAAAATAATCTTTTAAAAAATCTAACAAACAAAGTGTAATTAGTCGCTTCCGACCGAATGTAAATACAACGTCGACAAGAATAGCCTTTTTAATGTTATAATGTAGGCTAATGTTAAAATTAATGAAATGCTGGAATTAGAAATGGACGCTCCTTTGAAATGTGCTTCTTTAATATTTGTTTTGCAGGTAATTGGGGTTAGGCAAGGTACTTCACTAGCCTGCACTAAGATGAAATAGTGTGACAGTTCCCTTTCCTTTCTGCACA
>NC_085002.1:9678537-9758537 GCF_963854185.1 Sardina pilchardus | reverse complement strand
ATTTCCACCGCAAATTATTCCTTGTATTGGCAAAGATGGTCTTTGGTCTTTAATTCCTTCACGTTGTCCATACTTTACATTCTTCTTTGACTTCCTCTTGAATGTTTTCCAGACCTACATCCTTGTAGAGAATGGCATTCCATATTTCCTTTTCTGATAACATGCAGTAATACTGTAGCCTAAATATAATTTATAGACATGGACACCATGTAGAAGTCAAATGCACACTGTATCAATGTCAACATCTTCCCTCCATTCAGATCTATCAGAGCAACACATCCGTGCACATTTGGAAGACTTTGTTGAAAGTGATATAGCAGATAAAGTGTACATTCCCTTCATTGTATGAGCTCCTTGGATCACAAACCACCATTTTACATACATTGTGCATGTAAACCTTAAAAGCCAAAACCCTACACTGAACTGCTTGAAATTATCAAGTTCTACCCTACATGGCCTACCCTATTAGTTATTATAAAATATTAATATTTATGATAATGGTTCACTGTTCATGTATTTGCTCTGATATGTGTAAATGTTGTAATTTCAAATTTGTTGTGACACTGCAAATATACAGTAATGCTCTGTGCTGTACCTCAGGCACGGAATTAGATGAATGCTGTAAAATCCACAAAATCTCAGCCCCGCTTCTCTTATTTCACATTAATATTTCATAATATACTATAATGAAAATCAGGAGTGATTACTGAAGCCCAATTGACTTTGTTTGAACATTAAATAAAAAGAACATTTGTACAGTTGCAATTACAGGAGCTTAATGAGAAAACACTACACAAATTAGTACATTCTTAATGGCCTGTACACTTGGGTGAATTCATCAGGAGTAATTGTTACGTTTTAATCTACAAATACCCACTGACAAACTAGTTGCTGCGGCAAAGCATGATCCAGCTACTGTATTCTGTGTCTGCTTTATTCCGAATGTGTATAGAGCGGTTCTTGCTGGTTTTGTTGTTCTCTCTGCCACCAGCAGCTTGGCCTAGATTTGAGTGGCAAAGCGCAGCACATCTGAGATGTCCCCAAAGTGCCCTGCTGCTATTGATCTCCAGTCACCATACAGATGATTACGGTGGCACCGTTTATGACACCCTGGGGGTACGGAGAGAACACGCATCCCATGGCGACCAGAAAGTTTGGTCGCAGATTTTCTAAGGATGCATTATACTTCCATGTACAGTACATCTACATGTAGCCTTTCAAATAGCTGGTGAAAGTGAATGTGCGTGTGTGCGTGTGTGTGTGTGTGTCTGTTTTTGGGAGAGTGTCAGGAGAGAGAAGAATGGCAAAAAGAGATGGAAAGAGGGGGGTGGAGTGCAGTTGTCGCGCTGAGTCTTCCCCGGCGGTGACTGTGTCTAAGGATGGGCTGTACCGGTCTTATCAGTGACCCAACACATTGGGTAAAAGGGATTTCAAGATTTATTCACACAATCTGAAAAGCACCAAAAAATCCATGCGTGATACGGGTTCCTTCCAGTTCAGACTGCCTGCACTTCTCTTTTTACCCTCACTGCCACTTCAGTCCGCTGCTATCTCTGTTTACCTAGCCCAACCTGGCAGCACATGTATGAAGGTTTGTGATGGACTTGTAACACTCTGCCATCACGTTAGCCTGTGTCTGTGCCATATTTCTGTGCCACTCTGTGCCACACTCTGGCAACATCTCTGTCCGATAACAGCACAATTTCTTGCTGCCAATCTATTTCAGGCCGCTGGCAATGTGTGTTTAGTGGTCCAGCAGGTCAATATCCCCCTACCACATCTCCACTAGATGGGAAACATTTGGTTCTATATTGGCTCTACGAGATGTTTTTGTTGTTGTTGTTGTTGTTGTTGTTGTTGTTGTTGTTTGTTTGGGGAAGGGGGCCGAGTTGAACAGTGTAAGAGGAACAGTTTTCTTGTTTTGTGAGTGATGTCTGCACAGTGTCCAAGAATCCATTTGTCATATTGGTGGCCTCAAACCCATGTGAATAATGCTTTGACGAATGTCCAGACGTTTGTAGCTCATTGCCAAATGTTAACCTTTATCTGTATATTTTTGGCTTTGTCAGAGAAACATGGGAGATAAAGGGTGAACAATTTCAGCAACATAATAATCTTTAAAGCAAATCTCAAATATGCGACGTGAATCTTTTAAAAGATAACGTTTTATTTCCAGCAACCTGCATTTACAATTGCCAGAGACATTGGTTTGAAACTGCAAATGATTAATCAGTATGAGTCCAACATTACTGTAATGCGGATTCTGCTGTAGCATATTCACTTCCTTTGTGCACTGGCCCCAGGTCAGACCAATGTTCCCTGACTTCATCCCACAAATTTTACAATTATGGAGAGCAATCAAGAAGTAAATTAGATTATATGGATCATAAAGGCCTCCACCATGCTTTCTGTTGTCCCATGGAGAGAGTCGGTCTGAGAGGCTGGATGGAAATGGTTATCTACTGTAAAGCCATATGTATGCTGGCCAGGAACTACTTGTAGTGGGGGTCGGGGGGTGGGAACGCGCTTTCCATCAGATGAGCACATGCACATAAGACCTTCCTGCCAGATGTAGTTATCAAAGGAACAGTTCAAAGGATGTTTTTTGTTGTTGGTTTTGCTCAAAAGGGACAAATCGTCAGTGAAAAACTTTTGGCACCCCGATCCCCCTGCTGTTTCTCGTGTCTTGTGTCTTAACACCCGCTATTGCTTATTTCAGCACTTATTCCAGAATAATTAGCCTGGCTACCCCACCGCGCCTCACCTGCCATCACTCAGAGAGCCATTAGAGACATGAGCGCCCACTCACCCCCCTGAGGTGTGTGTGTGTGTGTGTGTGTGTGTGTGTGTGTGTGTGTGGGGGGGGGGGGGGGGGGGGGGGGGGGGGGGGGTACAGTATGTGTGTGTGGTCTGAAGGAGGCAAGAAAAGCCTGCATTAGATTAGATTATAATCTGCTTTCCTGCCCGCCTGCTGGGGATGGGAGAGAAAGCCCATGTCTCCCTGCACAAGCCTTTGAATACTCTCTCTCTCTCTCACACACACACACACACACACACACACACACATGCACAGAAATATACACATGAGTGAATATGATTATTAGTCCATAAATATGCTCCAAATATTTTAAGAAAGGAAAACAAAAAGGTTTGAGTAAAAGTGGAAAATCTGGAAATCACATTTGCACGATTGTGCATTGCACACTGGTATCATAGAGGATAAAAGAAATGGACAAAGCCATTGACTGGAGGGCAATGAAGTCTCCTCTCTGGGTGGGCTGTGTGGTACAGCTCTGCCTCGAGCTGAGTTTGGGGAGATAGATGTGGCGTTGAGCAACACACTGAAACACAGGCCATTTGTCTAGTAGCAGCATCCAGAAAATGATGACTGACATCAGAATGTGTAGAGTGCTTCAAGTTCGAGTGCAGCTTTTGGCAGTCTGTTCTGACACGGCACCAATCTCACCAAACGTCACTGAGTAGCATTTATCAGGTGCTCTCCTCTACGGTGCAGTTTCTTTGGAAAATAATAATGGTCTCTTCAAGGTACAGAACACTTCAGATGTAGTTATTTGAGGGGTCAAAGGAATGCTAACTCTATGTAGGCCTCTTTTAACTTCAGACCCTCCCATAGGTGATATTATTTCCGAATGTCACCGCACTCCCCTGATTGTTGTGGGCTAGATAAAAAGAATAGTCTCTATTTTCCTCCGTAATCTCTTCATTCGACATATCATCCCTGTAAAAATCTACTTTTTCGATCTAACCCATCCTGCTATTTCCTGTTATTCGTGCCATGCCCTTATTTTAACATAATCAGAGAACTACTGCACCCAAGAAAGCGCTACACTCAGCTAGATCCTTGAGGAGTTGAACACTTCTGCCTGAATTAAAAGAGCATGCTCCACTATTATTCTATATAGAGATGAAAAATAAATATATAGTTGAATACAGTTATTCAGAGATGTATGAAAAAATAATTAAATACATAAAAATGCTGATGAATCGTATGAAACAGCTAATATTCCAATTCATTGCCTGAACTGATTGATTATGTCCACGAGAAGCTTGTGTTTGCAAAATGGACCACTGTAGTCTGCAGATCCACAGCAATAACATAACAAACTAGAAAATGTAATTCCATGGAAGGAATTACCATTGCATGCAAATGCAAAAAGGTTGCTGACTGTGTAAAACATTGTATTAGGCCTATAGTTAAAAAGACAACTAGGCTACACAGAAGAATAGATAAATAGCCTAACAATAACCCAATTACAATTCCACTGAAATTACTTGGAAAGTCACATTTAAAAAGTGATTTATGAAAATGCATCAAAATTGTGGATATAGGCTATTATGGAAAATAACTCTTCATTTAGGCCTATTCGAATTTAAAAGACTGAAATGAAGTTGCCAACAGTGGCGAGGCGTGAGGAAAATTTCTGAGGAAGCCAAGTGACGAATGCATATTTATTTATTTATTTGTTTGTTTGATTTTTTTTTTTGGGGGGGGGGGGTATACATTTTACGCCATGCATACTCTGACCAACAGACCACGTAACAAAACAGACTGGACGAGGGACATTGACTGCAACACACGCGCGCTGTCTCTCTCCCTCCCTCACACATCTCCACACAAAGTTACTCGGTCACTACATTAGGCCTATGCGTGGACATAGCGAAGACTACGGAGATATGAATAAGCTATACAACTACACGCATTTTCAAGGCAATGTTTACAAGCTAACAACGCAGCTTGGAGTAGCCTACTGCCACTCATAACTCGCAACAAACAGGGGCCATCTCTCCCTCCCTTGAAAGTTCTTAACACTTTTACCCTCTCAATACAAACCTCCAGATTTAGTAGTGGACTGCTGTCGGATTTAATTTGAAGTCGTTGTTGAAGAAATAGTTTACTAAAATAAAATTGTAGGCCTGCTAAAATCTCCTCTGTCCTTAAAGACACTTGCTAACGTGATCTGACCTCGATGAAACTCATAATTATCGCATCTAACGAAACGACTGGTAGAAAGGGACAGACGAGGTGGATGGCTTCCCTTTCTAAGGTGCTGACGAATCACAGTTTGAGCGCGACCGTGACATTCCCTAATTTGATTGGTTGATCGTCTTTTTTGTTTACACGTTACTTGGCGATAAGGAATCCAACTCAGGCTGGGTGCCACTTGGAGACGACGGGAGTGTAATTACTGTGTTTCACCACATTCACATTCATACAATTTATGGGGGCGCTGTTTCAATCATTGCAAAATACAAAATGAAAACGGGAGATGACAGCACAGAAAGAATGCACAAAAACGTAAAACGATTAGATGTATTTACAATAGCGATTTTCGGACGAAATAGGGGAAGCATGGCTTCCCTTGGCTTCCGGGAGAAAACGCCACTGGTTGCCAACTTCAAACGAGTTGCAAGAGCTGACACTTTAGTAGCCTACAGTGAAACGACTTGTAGGATAGCATATAGCCATATCTACACTAATGCAGGTTAAAAGTAGGACATAAGCTATTAGACACCATTGGAATACGGAATACAATCTCAAACAACGCCAATCAACGATGATGCAGCAACAGGTAGGGTATCTAGCAAATGTAACGTTAGCTTACAGTAGGATATTTTATGGGCTGGACCAAGTTTGGTTGTCGTTAGCTAAATAGGCCTACAGGCTACAGTGTTTACGTTGACGTTAGGTTAGATTGTCTTTAGCTGTTGATAACGTTACCGAGAGCAAACCGGTTAGGCTACTGTAACGATATAAACAAATCAAGTAAGGAGTAGGCTAGCCTAACAGGAGACAAGACGATAACGTCCTGGTTTACAGCAGCTGCAGCTGCCTGTTACAGCTTAATGAGTAGACGTAACGTAACATTCACGTTTAGCCTGGTTCAGCGCAGCGGCGGTGGCATGGCTTTGGATCAGAGATCCTTGATTACTGACAGCTGCGCACTGACGTAACAATTAATCTTTGCCGCCAAAGGGTCTCAATGTAAACTCTATGGGAATTTTAATTTCTTTTATCGTAAATATCTCAAAAAGTATAAAGTTCACACATTTGAAAAATACATAGAACAAATCTCCGTTACAAGAGCTGTGTAAGAGTATTTGAATGACGTCAAACGGTTCAGTGGTTTTAGAGCCTTTGATCGTTGATTTTGGTCGGAAGATATAATAAGAAGAAGAACAGTGATAACAGTACATTGCATTTGCATGCAATGTAATAATGCTGTCTCACCTGAAGGCCCGGAGCAAAGGGAATTTGATAATTAAAGTTACATTCATTTGTATTGATTTGGCCCAGAGCATTTAAATTATTCTGGGCTGGAAGTGTTATGAGCGTGGGAAAGCCTAATGAAGGGCCCTGGACTGATGTTTTAGATATGCTTTCACTCTTCTAAGCGTAAGTATTGATTCTGAAAGTGCAGGATGAAAGAGGCCAACACATTGCAGGCAGAAACATCAAATATTTATGCGCAGAAGCAGGTGTAATTAACTTGCAGATATAGCAAAATACCAACCTCTCAACTACAGCCTGTATGCACAATGACTTGCAGTAGACATTTTTTAGTCCCACTTTCTGAAGTTTCCTTGAAAGTATGATGTGTGTCAATGAGGTGTTCATATTTCAGTGAGATTTTACACATCGTTAGCTGTGATCCCTGATCCATTCCTACAGAGTTCTAGTCAGGTGTGGGGTGAAGCAGTGGCAACATTGCCACCCATGAAATGGTTTGCCAGGATTTGATACACTGCAAGTACCTGTAGGCTAAGGTGTCCGCTAAATCCCATTAACTTTACTTTACTTTAACTCAGAGACATGTAACATATAACATTGTTCAAGTAAGCATTAAAGGTATACTATGCAACGTTTTTCAGTTCATCAATTCATTCCATATTGTTATATATGATTAAATGAGTCAATACCGGTCGAACAGTGTTTTTTTCGGCCGCCCTAGTTGTCTGTAGCGGTAGAACCACGCTTGCAACTTCAGGAGACCTCGGGCACGCACCCATGCTCTACTCCAGGAAGTGTCATTTAAAGTCTCATGAAAAGGCACGGCAGACTGACCGATTGAGGAGTTTTGTAAAAAAAATACACGCTAAAGCTATAGGGGAAGCTCTGCAGAGACATATGCATGCATAAAATGAGTGAAAACGAAAATTGAAAGCGAAACCGGCGATGAAATCGCCAATCCTGCATAGTATACCTTTAACTATAGTCCAGTATAATAGACTATAATAGTCTCATACACTTAAATGCAATCTGTCTGTCTGCTATACATGCATTGGTATGCAAAATCCAATGGTATCCAATGCAAAACAACTTGGTAAATACTTCCCAACAACCAGAGAGAGAGAGAGAGTGAAAAGAGCAGCTATTAGCAACGTCTGACTGTCACGGCCTCATCATCTCTCGTAGATGCCTGTCAGAGCGATGTACTAAAGATGGCGGGAGCGGTCCAGGAGGCACACCCGGGGGTCAGAGGTCACAGATTTGAGAGAGGATGGGAAGTGGCAGTTGGAGCACGGACTGGCATCCAGGAAATCTTGGGATCGCTACAGCAAACCAGATGAGACAAATTGACAGGAAAAGAGCAATGCATGGGAGTTGGGGGGGACTAATCTAAAACAGGCTGTGACCAAACCAGAATGGTTGGAGCGAACAGTGGCGAGGTGAGATTAGCTTCTCAGGGAGTTTGAATTGTCTCCTGCGTGATTGTGTTTGTCACAGTTTTGTTCCCTTTCTTAAAGTAAATCACACATGAATGCACCTCAACAGTGTAGCTCTTGATAAAGGTATTCTGTGTTTCCCGTGAACACAAGCTCCTTTCGCATCTTCATGATAGCTGTCTGCTGACAGACTTCTCACAGACAGCAACAACAATGAGAGCTCTGACTAAAAGCATTTTCAGTGAATAGCATTAATGTGGTATTATGTGGTATCATTTGGCGGGACTACATTGACTCAGAAGATGGTTCACTTTAATCTGGAGCCTTTCTGATCTTCAAAATTGCAACAGCAGCCAGATAGACAAAGCAGACAGGAGAGCGGAGGGAAATTTGCATGAGTAATTTTCCTAATGGGATGCCCTTCTGGTGTCTCTTTTGCCTTTCATTTTCTGAAAAGCTATATTAAGACCTCTGTTCCTTTGATACAAGCCTATTTCCATTCCAGGCAGATAGAGCACATATTGACTGGGAAAGCTGGGCACCTATGTAAATATAGTATTTTTCATCATCATATAGACATTTCATGTCTTTAAGAGTCAATGTGATAGTATCTACAATTGACACGTTTTCTCAATAGACCAGTCTAGACAGTGTTTATGATTTCTACCTTTCTGCCTTTTTTCATGAAATATATGGTGCATTCAGTAGCCTACTTTTCCATTTCTACTTTTATACACTTTATTTAAGATATATGCAGGACTGCTCTTCAGCTTGATGATTGACAAATCACAGATTATTCATGACAGAACAAGGGGTCAGATATCTTAAAATAGTCTCTGAAGTGAACTTAAGTGAAATAATAACAGTGATGCAGGGAAGCAGTGCATTATTCAGTCAGCTTAATGATGCCTACCTTAATTTAACTCTCTCTCTCTCTCTCTCTCTCTCTCTCTCTGACACATGCAGTCACACACACACACACACATACAGTACACTCTCTCTCTCACATGCACGCACGCACACATACACACACACACACACACACACACGTGCGCACACACACACACACACACACACACACACACACACACACACACACATGATTATGCACCACAGCAGTTAAGTAAAAAGTATGATTGATGAAATGAGAAAATATTCCTCATCTACCCAGCATGTGTCCCCATCTAACATCCATCACATTATCGCAGATATAGCTGTCATCTACCTCGGAGGCCCAGGTCTGTATCAGGTGATTGAAGAGTTATCCCAGTGGAGTTATGGGTGACTGACAGCCATCAGCTCAACTCATATATTATATACACCAGTCTTGTCCAGTCTAAATCATCGTTTGGAAACTCCTGACATGATATTTACAACTTTCCCTCCATTACTGGGAGATTACAGGTGATAAATACCCTTCTGGTCTCAAACTATCACTGTATCCAGTCACCATGGCAAACTTTATAAGAATGTGCAAGCGTAAATAAGGAAGTAATAACCATCAAACAGTAATTAACAAAAAAAAACAACAACAAAACATATATAGCAATATCTAAAAACATAGCATGTGCTTTAACTTACAAACAGTACAGTGACAATCTATCCATGAGTTAAAGCATATCCATAGTCACTTCAGGCACCTCATCTACAGAGCATAGTGACAGAGGACCATGTCAGTTCCACACGCATGCAGCTGTGTGTGGCAGAGCAGCACTGATTTCTAGGTCATCCAGGGGAGGTGATGTAGGGCCGGGCCCTCCTGGTCTCCCTCCTCCATAGGTTCCTATACTCCCAGGATGAAATCTGCATACTGTACATACACAAACAGCACACAGACGCAAGTCTGCCTGACGGTGCCCTTCCTCTTCTCTGCAGTGCTCCACTGCGCAGAGGCTCCGCTGGGGTTCATTAGAGCGGTTTGCAGGAGCACTGGTGTGCTTCAGTGGCCCTTGGAGCACTCCTGGAGCATTAACAGCGTTTGACCCTGCCGGCCCCACGAGCTTTGCCCCACCAGTGAGCTCACGCTGAGAGAGAGAGAGAGAGAGAAAGAGAGAGAGAGAGCAGGAGAGAGAGAAAGAGAGCAAGAGAGAGAGGCGGCTCACTTTTCTGTGACCCTTTTATAGGGATAACACTGAGAGGAGGATCTCAGGAACTAAATCATTTCACGGGTTGCATTTATAAAATCACTTCCGAGAGTGGCACTGGGTATGACTGTGCTTGTTTTCAAAGTTCTAAATTCAAGCTGTATATTTGACAGGTACTTAAATGTATTGTTATTGTAACCTTGGCATCACTGAAAATGAGAAGTACCTTCAATACACTTCTGGGAATAAATAAAGGTTGAATGAGCACTGCTATTTACTGTGTACAGTAAATGTTTGTTCTATTTTTGTAAGTCAGAAAATGCATGTCTATGTAAACTCACATCCAACACCGAACTGCAATCCAAACTGCAAACTGAAGGTGTACACAGGCTTGATCACCCTGCTTCTGTAGATCCTTGGTCTGTTGCCCTGACCAGTTGAGGTGTCAGCGAAAGCCTTTAGCTCCATACGGAGGATGAAATGTTTCTTGGCACCCAAAAGGGCTTTTCCTACAACTCAAAATGCCGACCGCATCATAGGAAGCGTAAGAGATTAAAAATACATGATAGAGATCGAAGGCATGTGAAGTCAGTGTGCTACATCTCCAAGGTTAAACTCCCCCATCCCCCCCCCGCCAAACCCCCTCACATTTATGCAGGAGGAAGATTCTTCCATCCATTCCGTCCTGTGTGTCTGCAGTGCTTGTGGGCCTGCTCTTGGCCTGGGCGCCTCTCCTCTGGCTTAGGTAGGATTAGGGCCTCTTCAGCTCCTCAGCCGTGGTCAGGAAATGAGCTGGGAGGGATATCAAGATCAAGGATCCCGTCACTCTCCAGCAGCGCCTGTGACCGTCCCAGCGCCGCCGCTGGCAGCTTAGCGCCAAACCGGCTATCGCACACACCCACGGCTTTTCTGCCCCCGCTAGTCAAGAGATAAACAGGGCTTGGGTTTATCACCATTAAGTCACTCTCTTAAAAGCTCTTAATGTTCTTGACTTTGACCTGATGAGAGGCTAAATGTACATTCCATATATTTGGGGGGGAAAATAGGTCGCATATCTTGGTGCCTCTTAATTATTTTCAGAATCTGATCATGATATACAGTATAGTTTACGTGTATCACATTTGATTATCTTTGCCACATAAACTGACATGGCTATCTAAAGAGATTAATGCCATTCAATAAATATTCACTTAAAATGGCATGTATGTCACTCTGACCCACCAAGTCTTAAAAGATGTGAAGGAAGGATTTTGTGGCTGACATGACGGATGTTCCCATTACCATTTTAATAGATGCTCAATATGTACAGAGCAGGTAATGTATTACTATTGCTGAATTGATTTTTTATATTTTTTTATCAAAGGCAATGAGGTCTTAGCCTGGTGACACCAGTCTCACTACTTCCTTTCACTTTATGAAGAGAGTCTGGCTTGTCACGATTGAGAGGCGTTTCCAATTCGCATCCTAACAGGCATAGACTTTGCGTTGACTTTGAATCATTGGTCCAGCCTAATCAATCGCATTGATCAGGGATTCCTGTGACGATATTTCCTTCTTTGTCTAACCTCTACAAACTGATAATAAACTTCACTGGTCGTCATGTACTGGTAGTCCTACCTTTGTGTACATACAGTACATTTACACAATGTATAGATCTACCTTTGTTGCAGTATACATTTACACATTCTGCCGACTGCATTTTTTAAGTTTACAGGTGTTCCGAACTACTGTTTACCACAGCTTTTGATTTAGAAACTATAGCATCATCCCCTCTCTACACTGATTGGCCTGTCACCTTTTGACCCCAAGAAACATGTTGTCAAGTGCCACACTAGTATCTCAGTGAAATGAAAATGACCAGAGATCCTAGGCCGGGCCAGGCCAGTCTAATGAAGTCTGAGGGAAGTGATGAGTTTAAAAGGAACAAAGATCAAAAGAACAGACTTCTCTGCCGCTCTCACATTGTGCTGTAATCATGATTGCTGTACCGTATTTCAAAGTGACATTGTATTCTGCTAGGATCATTTCAATTCATAAAACCTTAAGGCATTGTAGTACCCAAAAGAAATATGGGACAATGTGTGAGTGGCTAGCAGGAACACACTGTCCAATGTGAAGATGTAAGGCCAACTAGGAAGAGCCAAGGCCAGGGTTATCAACAATAACTCACAGCCATTCACAGGATGACTTGTTGAATTATGTCTACAAGATTGTCCACGGAGTTAAAATGAATATTTTGGAAGAATGTTCTAAATCTACCCTGAGCATATAACCCAAGCATGGCCCCTCACAATTCATCCAGTAACCTACCTCCACCATGATCCATGGCTCCTGCCGCGCTGCACCCGAGTGTAGCTGTGCCAGTCATCATATTTAATGCTAGCCCAGAGCACGCTGACTGGTGCCAATGACAAAGTCAGTGGCATTTCCCCACATTGTGTGGCGTACACCTTTTGCACCAGTCAAAAGCTCACGTGAAATACACCGCATTTTATTAAATGATGAACAAGACATCGGTGAGATCAGCCTCATCTATAAGACATAACATCATTCAAGAAAAGTGCAGATATTCCCACTCTTTTGTTACAAATTATGGCTTGCAGATCTCTGAGCATCATTGGTTGAGTGTGATTGTGGGTTGGTTGGCATTAGGTGCACTTGTGTGGCAGTGAACTGCATCTGTTGCAATAGACCTCACCGGATCCCTCACCCAAGTCAAAGGCCTTGGACCAGGTCTCTTGTGACTAATTTGATCTGGACTGTTGGTGAATTCGATCTGTGGACTGTTGGTGTACAGAAGGTCACAGACAACTTCTGCTGTGTTTCTGTTTCATTGATGGAGGCTACAGAGGTGCAAAGACATAACCTTGGATGATGTAAGTTTTGTTCAGTGTATTTGATGTGATACATGTCTCAAAGACAGACTGGGGCAGCCGTGGTGTACTGGTTAGCGCATCGGGCTTGTAATCGGAGGGTTGCCGGTTCGATCCCCGACCAGTCCACCACGGCTGAAGTGCCCTTGAGCAAGGCACCTAACCCCTCACTGCTCCCCGAGCGCCGCTGGTTGGGCAGGCAGCTCACTGCTCTGGGTTGTGTGATTCACCTCACTGTGTGTTCACTGTGTGCTGTGTGTTCACTAATTCGGTTAAATTGGGTTAAATGCAGAGAACTGAATTTCCCTCACGGGATCAAAAAAGTATATATTCTATTCTATTCTATTCTAAGATTACCTTAATGACTCTTACAAGCTCTTTTCCTCGTTTTTTCTAGTCTTGGGTTAGACTTATTCTCGGTGCACAATATACAACTAAAAAACCTGCCTTTTAGTTTAGAACAGTGATGAAGTCCTTATAAGGCAATAGCAATAATGAACAGCCATACCACTGCTGTTGTCTGCTGTAGCGATCAGTAGGCGCATGCGGTGGAAGTGTGCGGCGTCACTATTCCATTTTCACATGGCAGTAATAATCATAAAAACTGTCGACAGGGCCAGAGGGCAAATCATCCAAATTAAAGCCGCAAACACAACCACTTTATGGAAGCGTAATCGGAATGAGATGGCTTGTGTTGGCTTATACAGCATTGCCCACAGGTCACAGTCAACACTTTTTCCAAACGAATGAAAATCGTGTTTGTTTTCTCCATGTACAGAGGAGTCTGCTAAATGTTCAGAAGGGCAAAGGCCCAGGAGCTACAGTTAAGCTGTCTGTATTATGACAATTCATGGGATGTTGTCTTACAAAATTAACTTTTTAACTTCGATACTGGTTGTAGAAAACAGCAGACAACATGGTCGTGTTTCCACTAGAGTGAATGTTGTAGTTTACAGTATATGGGAGCACCTTCATTTGTGTTGTCAAGCTGAAACCAGTCTCCGGGCTCCTACTGTATATCCTGCTGGAATGTGCATATAATGATACATCCTGTAGTTGCATCATTTATGTCAAGCCATTAGAGCCTTCCACCCAAAGCATATACACTGTAAGGCCTCGCTACAAATGGACACTGGCACCAGCAGCAGTTGACATCATTCAGGACACATTTGGTGGATCGACACCAAATTTTTCACGATGCTCTGCATCACTCATTTCCTCAACTAAAGGGACACCTTGAACAAAAATATCCCCCCCCCCCTGTCCTTGGTAGTTGCTATACACACACTGGTCTTGTAAGAGTTGTTGTTATTCGTTCGCCGTTATGTACAGTAGATGGGCTTGAACTGTGCCTGATGACAAATATCAAATAAACATCATCACGTATCATGCACGCCCACGCCCATGCACACACACAGACACACAGACACACAGACACACAGACACACAGACACACAGACACACACACACACACACACACACCTTACGCACACACACACACACACACACACACACACACACACACACTTATACCATATCATTGTCAGATCTAGATTATAGTAATATGAATATGTGCTTACTGTGTCTCATCACCAAACATTCACTAACGATACAAACAGGTCAGGCAATGGTCAGAAGAAATTCACTCCAGTCACAGATTGTTTTTATTGGAGCTTAATGCTCTATCAGTGAACACCTGTACTCATCTCACAGGCAATGCCAGATGACAAGGTGATGGATCAGCCCCATATAATTGGTTGTCATCACTGGCTTGTTCTCTTCCTGTTGTTACAATATATGGCTGAGAAGTATAGGAAAGTGAAATCAAAATATACTATTTGGAAAAGAAAATACAAATCTGTCTCATGAATCAGTTTCATAACCAGCTTCATGATATGGTAATTTAGAATGCAAGAGTGAAGAATTTTGCAGAAATAAATGCTCAACATGTATGTAGAGCTCCTTTAGGACTGTGTAAAACCATCACCAATGTCTAACTTCAGGTGGCTGAGAGAATGACATATGAAATGCTGTCATCACTACAAAGGTTGGCTGTGAAATGCTGTCCTCACTGCAAATGTTTACTACATAACCCAACATGTGTTATCTGATAGTTTTCAGGTTTGTTCTACAATGTACAAATAGTTGGAAGAAGACCCATAAAGGAGTGTTTCCAAACTTTAGACCGGTAGTGTACATTTGAAGACAATCTTCAAAAAGACAGCTTTTGACATTTTGAGAGCATGCCCATTGAAAACAAGGCTGCAACACAAGACAGAACATAACTGCTGGTCAAGACACTTGCCTACATATCGAGTGCATATGGAAATATTTGTTCTTCTGCCCTCATCATGAACTTTTTCTTCTCGAAGCTTCAGACCACTCCAGGCACATGTGACTGAAGTGTTGCTCCCTTAAATAAATAAAATGTCAAGTGTTTAATACTTCAGGCTCTCAGAAATCAAAGACGCATGGTTGCTTTGAGTCATGACATGAGAAAGCATGAGTTCTTAGCCATGGAGGTGGAATATATAGGCCACGTAACACAAAGTCTTTCCCTCACGTTAAACACAAGCTAATTTTGATATGGATTCCTTCATTTACAGTATTCCTGTAATGGACGCTTGCTCTTTGTCCAGCGTGCCTGCTGTGTCTGGCAATGAGATGAGCTGTGATACACATGGTAATGGGTGTGTGTGTGTGTGTGTGTGTGTGTGTGTTTGTGTGTGTGTGTGTACGTGAGAAAGACACTGTAGCACCAGGCACATGCAAGCTAACTTCTGCATGGCATGCCAACCGAGACTTATACTCATTCAAGCTCAATTGACTCCCAAAGAGTGGGGTTGATAACCTTAAAAAAAATGCCTGCCTTTCACTCGCATCTGGGGAGCTAGTATACTGCACTGAGTGGCAGCTTGAGGTTAGGTGAAGTGTGTGTGTGTGCGTGTGTGTGTGTGTGTGTGTGTGTGTGTGTGTGTGTGTGTGTGTGTGTGTTTCTGTTTGTGTGTATTTACGTATGTTTGTGCGAATACGTGTGCCTGTGTGTTTATGTGTGTATATGTGTGGGTTTGCGTGTGTGTGTGTGTGTGTGTGTGTGTGTGTGTGTGTGTGTGTGTGTGTGTGTGTGTGTGTGTGTGTGTGTGTGCACGCGTGCTTAAGCTGTGTTGACGTGAACAGGAGAGGCCTCCTGCAGCTAGCGAGTAGCACGGAGGGTCGCTGGCTGACGTTGGAAGACAGCAGGGCCGACCGAGCAGAAACTGATCCGGGCAGACAGCAACAGGAGCGCACTTAATGGATCCAGCCGACCAGGCTCGGCTCAGAAAGACAGAGCGAGAGAGAGAGAGAGAGAGAGAGAGAGAGAGAGAGAGAGAGAGAGAGAGAGAGAGAGAGAGAGAGAGAGAGAGAGAAGCGGAGGAGAGCAGGAGAGGGACAGCCTGTCAGTCCAAGCAGCTTCAGTGGTGGCGGTTAAGAGGCTACGATGCCAGAACTCATCCCTCCCTCTGAACGCACCGGCCAGTCAGTCAGTCAGCCCTCAGCAGTCACCTTCTGCACATAGACACAACTCCTCTCCAACCAGCCCACTGTTTCCAAACAGTCTGGCTTCATGACAGGATGAAGGATTTTCTTTCCACTGGGAGTAACATGGAACACTATTACATCATTGGACATAAAATGTAGTCACATAACCATTAAAATGATCAGGCATATTAAAGTGTTTTTCAAAGTAAATATTAAGTGTATAACCGGGTGCACCAGGGGTGTCTCGATGTCAAAATGAGGTGGGGTCAGGTATGGGCAGATCACACATTATTATTTTGACACAACTGAAAATGCCACTGGCCATGAAAAACCTGTCTAAAGTGAAATGCACAGTATGTCCTTGTTATTTTAAGAGCACACTGTCAAATTGTGTGATCTGTGGCAAGACCTTAGCAATCAGTCCCTGGCAATGCAATGCAAAGACTCTGCTGTGCTTGATGAATGCCTTTAGGATTTTTCTTCAGTCATTTATATGTTATTTGAGGAAGTGCTGGTTATTTTTTCAATCTATATTGTCAAATGTCTACATTTCTATTGTGGAAGTAACTTGTCAAATATACATCCTTGGCAGCCTTCTGACTGAGTGAACAGTACGGTGAGAAATTATCCATCAATCAACCTCCACCGATTTTAGAGTATTTCACACTATAAGCGAGGTTGATTACGTTCTGCTGGTCACACATCTCTTCTGGCTCACTGATGAGAGAGTGTGAACTGTGAATCGCAAACTTGTGAAACTTGTGGTTTCACACATCAGCAGCAGCATCCAAACAGGGTAGAGTCTATACACACAAACTCCTTTTCGTGTTGTGCAGATGCCCGCCGGGGACTTTTATTTCAGCCGCAGTTTTCTTGGAGGACTCTGTGGTAGCTCAGCTGCCTGGCAGGACATAAAACAGAGAGCTGAGAAGAAGAGCCCACTCTATCACAATAGCTGGAGTGCCATCACAGCAGAGGGAACAAACAGTGAACAGTGATGGACGCCAATGATTCCGCATCAGGCCCAGCCTATATTTATTATGACTGTCATGTCTGGTCCCCAGCTAGAGATGCCTTGCAGGATGCTCGCTCTTCCGAGTTTGAGCAAAACTGACCACATTCTCAGGATTTTGGTACGCCAAAATTGAACATGTGATTGAGTTAACAGCATGTTTATGATGTAGGATAGTGGCATCTGAAGAGACCAAACCAGGAGGCCAAGTTACACTTCCATTGTGGTTGTTGCCATGGCTTTCAGGTTTGGCAGTATAACTGTGCAGTGAGCTGTCTCTCTCTCTCTCTCTGTGTGTGTGTGTGTGTGTGTGTGTGTGTGTGTGCAGCACAAGAGTGGTGTGAATGGAAGATCACATCGAAGACCACATTGGAACGGGCACTGAGAGCAAAATATGTAAACATCAGAGAGCAAGATGTTTTGCTGGTTGTCAAAATACTCTGCCACCAACACAGACAGGTGTGAAAAGAGCCTTACTTTGGGACTATTCACTAAGAGTAATACTGTTGGAGGAGCAAAACAGTGTCATTTGATTTGTGTAATTACGCATTTGTCAAGCGCATCGTATTGAATATTTCATACAGTGTCTAAAATAGTTTTTGTCACCCAAAAGGCAGATGTAATTGTCCACTCTCGGAAGAAAAAAAAAAAGCTCTAAAATAAAACAGACGGTTAGAAAGCAGCTAACCTCAGGAGGATCTTGTTGTTTACAGTGGGATAAGCTTGCAATGGTTTTAGATTGCCACGGTAAGAAACAGAGAAATCTGTGGTCTCTATCTCATCACTCTGTAAGATGTTGCCCCTAAAATACCTGAGCCACTTGGGAAATTGCAAGGATTTTTTGGTGAGCATTAAATTTTAAAAAATCTCAAATGCATCTCTTTCAAACCTTAGAAGCCCCGGTGTACACACACTCACATACTCACACACACACACACACACACACGCACACACACAGGGGTGCTGCAAGAAAATGAGGGTCCTATGACTGGTAATATATCGGGGGAGGCTTTGGGGCCCCCTTTCAGCGCTGGGCCCTTAGAATTGCCCCCCCCCGCCCCACACACACACACACACACACACACACAAACACAAGCACAAACACACACACACACACACACACACACACACACACATGCACACACTCTAAACATCTCTCTATATATCTTCTACAGATAATCATTTTTGATTCCTGCATTCCTCCACGAGAACACAACATGTCAGAGTAATGCCACTGGGTTACAATATAGTATTCAGCTTGACTAGATGAAAACAAAAAAAATAAACAAATATTGAATCCGTTGATATTGTTTTCTCCACCATCCTCTTTTCCTTGCAGACAATGTATTGCTGGTATTCATTATTAAACAAAAACACTGCAAAATCAACTTAGCATTTTGTATTAAGAAATGACCTGAGGTCATCATGTTTGGATTCTCTTGAAATTATAATGAGACATTTGTATAATTTGGTGTAGGCCTAAATGGTGCCCTTTAACAGAGCAAAAACCAACAGTATTTGTCAATATGCATAGCTAAAAGCAGTCAGCTGAAAAAAGTGTTTGCTTGGTGACAAATGGCACCTGAAGACATTCAGTGTTCCCTGGCAAGGGCATTTACTGAGAGAAACTCTTATGAGGACAGTACTTAGCTTATCCGTCTAGTCTTTAATCTTATTCTTTAATGACAAACATTTGCATGGAAATATTTAGCTTGGGTATCAACTTGGGTATACATTTAAATAGATTCCAAGGTTATTAACATTTTTGAAGTATACTGTACAGTGAATACCACCAACATTTTGTAATGTATGTGTATGATGTTGAAGAAAGAAAGAAAAAAAAAAAACATTCAGAAAATAATGTTGTAATTTTTACCCACCTCATGACACTTGCACAACATAGCACACATTTACAAGACCAAACATTCTCTTACAAGGAAATGGTGTGTGGTTGGGGGTCACATTTCAGATGTTACTGTAACAGCTCAACTTTGACTTCTCACAAGGTTATAGTAATTTCAATAAATGTTCAAATGATTCAAAGATTCACTTTGTTCTTTCTGATTTCCCCTTGCATCAATAATCTTACAACATCTCTACCTGATGTCCTTTTACAAAACTGTAAAGTAGAGCTGCAGATCCACTTCTGCATGCCATCAGCATGTATTAATAATCTCAAATGTATCAAAGGGACCAAACAAACATTTACTGAACTACTGCTGTTACGATTTACTAACATTCAAGCTGCTGCTATTTTACTTTCTGAGCTCCATATAACATATCTCAATAGATATCTCACGCATCTCCTTGCCATGTAATCAATGTTTAAAAAATTAATCTAGGCTCCTAATTGGGATGCAATACTTGCACACATGTATTTCACACAAGAATGATGGGTTGAACTTGGTGTGGTAGAAATGGGCAAAAGACAAACATCATCTAAGTCATCACATGCATGCAGACAAAACAATATAGATGCAAATCATGGAAGCGTTAAGGGCTAAACAGTTTGTGGAGAAGCATGATGTACCGTGTTGAAGAGAAGGTTGAGAACCATTAGAAACTGAAGTGGTTCCTGTGCTTACTTAGTGTCATTTAATAAAATGAGTGCACATCAGACTTTGTTTGTAGTGTGCTGCCTTGATCATTAGCCTGTTTAACTTTTCAATATTTCAGTTTCCACCTTTTGTTTCAATACCCTCTTTCTACCAGTGTAAGGTCCTCTTCAACATTGAAAATGAAAAAGGAAACAAAAATGAGCATGGCCAACATAACTGGTGCTCCACTTTCAGGCTTTCTATTGAGATAGCTTCAATATTGTTGAGTTGTAGATTAGGAACCGTAGAACAAAGATTCTAGCGGAGCACTCTATAATCTTAGAACAAGAGAATATGGTTTGATGAGCCAATTATATTTTGACCGCCTGCATCATACAGTCATATAGGCCTACAAACATTCACCTGCCATTTGAACAGCTTTTACCAGCTGAGGACTCCACATAAGACCTCCAAGGGTTTAGTTTAACATTCACTAATTAAACATTCAAATGAACAGGTATGTCCTTCATGTGATTCAAGGCTTGTTTCTAAAATCTTGGAAATTAAACTGACTTTACAGCTCTCTCTGAGAATACCTTGTAGCATCAGATGACAAGATGGTATCAGCATTCATCCTTCCAAACATGCAAACAGGGAGGTTAACCATGGACTTGTCATTCCACCACATTCCACAGATGCTCAGGCAGACTGACTTTTAGGGCATCTGAAGGTGAGGATCTTGAGCAAGTCTTGTAGTGCTTACTGGTGCATTGTTCAATTGAAAGATGCTGCTGCCATCAGGTAATGATATTGCCATGAAATAATGTCTCTGGCCTGCGACAATGTTTTGGTAGGTAGGTTAAATGACACGTGTCAAAATGACTTATCACATGAATGAATCAGTTTAACAACAAATGAAAACTAGACTGCATTTCTACAGAAAATTAAAGTTTGCATGCTCAGCTCAGCAGTATAGCCGAGGGTCACCAAAAGTAACTGGATCAGACATGAATAAGCAGAATAACTGGATCCAATTTGACTGAAACATTAATGTCATTGTTTAACTGGCGTGTTTGGTTCAAATCTTTAGGCTAGTCTTTGGGTAGCCTGTGGTGTTGTATCATTGTTTTTTATTATTCATCAATCCACAGATAAATTAACAAATAGATAGATAGATAGATATTTAGATAGATGGATTATACTCACTCCTTCTAATGAAGAGAGATAAATAGCACCTACAGTGTAGCAGTCAGCACCTGGTATCAAGATCCCAAACAGATGTTTACTACTATGCACAGATAAATCAAAGCAAACAGGTCCATAGCAAATGATATAAAACCTTTTTAACTTTCTCTTCACTAGTAGTACAAGCCAGACTAACTATGCTCATTTTAACGTATAAGACACGGTACCTCGTTGAGCTGAACTTATTAGCCCCTATATATCAGTACACTCTTTGCTCCCTTGATGTGGGTCTTAGTCAATCTATCCGTCAAGAAAAAACAAAGAGCATTTGTCTTCTGTGCACTCTATCTTTGGAACAGCCTTCCATTAGGCTACATGTAAGGGCAGTGTGCATACTGTTGATATTTTCAAATCCAGATATATAATTTTCAAAACAGTATTGCTTGGGATTACAGTAATATCTCTTTTGATATGGTTGTTTTTATGAACATGTTTGCTATAATTTCAGTGTCAAGTCAGTGACACTGTTTGTTGTTCATTCTTGTTTTTATTTTTTCCTTCAGTTTATAAGTTTCTTCTTTATTATTTGACGTATTGGTTGTTTTATTTTAATTCTTATTTGTAAAGTGTAATGGTCATATTGCCCTATCAGATGAACAATAGAGTGCAAGGCCACAACCAAAAATACGGCTGGTACCACAGTAGCTCCTATTAGGCCTACGGTAACATGGGCTATAATGCAATTGCCAGGGCAGCACATTCTGTGTGATTTTTCGAAACTGTAGGCCTATAACAGTAGCCTACTTTTGATGTTATACTGACCTCTAAAGGTGATTAAAATATCCTTCCTCTGCTCTTTCTCCTCAAGTTTCTTTTTTCATAGGCACACTACCTCCCTGTGGAAATAAACACAAATAGGGCTATTCCTACTACCAAATAGTTACATATGGTAAGAGACCATTTAAGAGCTCAATTAAAACAGTTGCACTTGGACTTTGGTTCATGTAGCCAACCCCAATCTTTGTTACAAAATTATTTCGAGTAGGAGCTAGATTTCGAGCGCTCTAATGGCCTCCAATGCAATAGATGGCGCTCTCCAAAATGGTAAAGTTCACTAGGTTGAATAATAACGGAGTAATAACTTATAAAATTATCAATCTATGCTCAAATCAAGCTTCCTGATATCCTACATGTCCAATACATAATATATATATTGTATTTATTACCAATTCAATGTTTGTGTAACGAGGTTGTGTAACCGACTTTTTTTTTTTTTTTTTTTTTAGGTAACAAAACCACCCACCACCCACAGACGGCTGAAATCTGTAGTGGGAGAAGATCCGGCGAGAAGATGGCGGCTCTCAGAGTGGTCTCGACGACAGGGTGTGGGAGAACCCTCCTAAACGCAGCAAAATCAAGTCACACACAAAAGGTATGATGCTGGATAATGACAATGCACTTTGAACATCACATTTCTGTATGTTATAGAAGTACACTGTTTCTTAGCGCCCCGCCGTTGAGGACAGTAAGGTAGCTAACGTGGCTGAGGTTGAGCTAGCCAATGCAAGGTCACGCCAGTGGTTGAATTAAATAGCTAGCTAACATTATTTGTGACAGCTACAAATGGTCTAACGCTACATGGGATGATCTATTCATTGAAAATGTGTTTTTGTTATCTTGTATCATCATGTGAAGTGTCAGGTTCGTCCTTGCGTTCGATGTTAGCCTGAGGTAGTGGTGCAAATGAACTAGCTGCTAAAGCGTATGCTAATGTTAGGCAACAACATAGCTAGAGCTCCCTGTTCGCACCGGTTCGCACTGTTAAAAGCTAGCTGCTACAGTTAATACGTGTTAGCTCACTGTTAAGTTACTGTAAAGTAGATACTTGTCAATGCTGGACGTTTGAATACTTGTATCTTAATAATTCTGAGCAGCTCTGTAAACTGAAAAGTTTGAAATTATATGGCATGTAGAGTGTGTGCTACTAGGAGGTCAGTACGTTAGTTTTCGACTTGTGGAACTGATAGCATGCTAATATTGTTTTGATCCTAGCTTGCTATCGAAGGTAACCTGTCTCGGTCTCATAAGGACAACCCAATGAAGCTAATGTCGGCTAACTGTTTACAGATTGTGGTTTACTAACACATTGAGATTGTTTCAACACTGTAACATTGTGTATATGGTTACGCCTTGCCACAACAAATTATGCGCCAGGACATCTAGCAGTAGAATCGCCATCGGCTCAATTCGTTATTTTCTAGCCCACATCCTTAGGTAGGCTAACAGTTAGCCTCACCTCATGTTGATGTTAGATTTAAGTAATTGTTGAGTTAGTGCTACATTATTGCGCTATATGGTTGTCTCGCAACTAATAACATTTACATGGCGTTCATCTCTGTATGAGATATAAAGTACAGTACAGTCTTGCTGTGATGATCCCTGGCAATCTAGGATATCAGCCCCCCCCCCCCCCCCCCCCCTCCCCCTCCCCCTCCCCCAGCGTTGCACAAGCATGTGAGGTCACACATTCGTAAGGAGTTATATGACTGTCATTCAGTAGATTCTTTATGCAACATGAGAAGATCAAAATATTGCTGTTTTGTTCCTTTGTCACTTCAAGCAGAACAGTGACATAACACAGTTGTACTGTACTGTGGTTAATATACACTTTCTCAGCACATCAGTTATTGACTAACATGAATGCCAGGTTGTGGGGATGTCCATGATTCCGTCAGGCGCATCTCTGTATTGTTCTGGAATTTATATTGGAATTTTTGTTTGTTTGTTTGTTTGATCATTTTAATCATGCTTTTGGATTTTTTTTTGTTTTTGTTTTTTAACCTAGGCTAGGTAACTTTATATATTGCATTTTTTTTTTTATGATACAGCTGCTGATATAACATTAAGCTAAGACCTATACCTTTCCATAGGCTCCCATGTCATTTGCCAGCTTACCCAAGGGCAGGAAGCTGGCCCTGACCACGCTTGGGGTCCTGACAACCGGAGGTGTGGGTCTGGCCTTGGCCATTAATCAGTCGGTCAAAGCCTCGGACCTGGAACTGCACCCACCCAATTACCCATGGAGCCACAGCGGCCTTGTGTCCTCCCTTGATCATGCCAGGTGAGCCTGCCAGGGGTTTCAATCTTGATGTTCTCATATTGAAACTTTGCGTTTGTAGTGATCAGATGAATGTGACCAATGATGACCGCGTGCACTTTGATAATCATTTTCCTCTTTGACGTCCTCTGCAGCGTTCGACGGGGGTATCAAGTGTATAAGCAAGTGTGTTCGGCATGCCACAGTATGGAGTACCTTGCTTTCCGTAACCTGGTGGGAGTTTCTCATACTGAGGCAGAAGTCAAAGTATTAGCTGAAGAGGTGAGAGGTTGCAAGTAGACATTGCAATTGTTTTGTGAAATATCATCTATCTGTATTTTCTGTATCGATCTGGAATCCTATATCTATTGATTATGATGACTTGTTTCGACAAAACCATGGTAATCCGTTATGCAGTTCAGTATTTCAGTCTTTTAGACAGATGTTTTTTCACAGTCAGTCAGATGTAAAGTTGCTTATAATTTTGATGTCTTGCTTGACTCACGCTGTACACTGCTCCTTCCATGTCTTGTGCAGATTGAGGTGGTAGACGGTCCTGATGATACTGGTGAGATGTTCACGCGGACTGGAAAGCTCTCTGACTATTTCCCAAAGCCCTACCCCAACCCAGAGGCTGCTCGCGTCGCCAACAATGGAGCCCTCCCACCAGACCTTAGCTACATTGTCAATGCCAGGTATCATTCTGCTCACCTCACCTCACTTCACCCTCAACGCATTAAGCTTAAAGGGATAATCCGGAGTGAAATGCACTTTAGATCAATTTTTCGGACTATTGGGAGTACATACGTTGAGTTGACACCAAAATCATGTCATTCGGATGTATTTTGAGAAAGTTCGCGCTCACCGTTTTTAGCCAAAACTCGTTAGCATGGAAGTGACCGGGGCGTGTCCTTTCGCCGCTACAAAACGCTATTTTTATACCTCTTCTACTGTTCCAAACAACACTACACTTACGTGGTAGTGAGTAGAGGTTCCCTAAAGCCAAACCGAAGTATCAGCACGTCTTTATGTGGTCGGATAGAGAGTCCAGAATGAATTTAATCGAGTCCGTACCTTTCCGGAAATGTTAGTAAAGTGTTGTGAAAACGTTGCTAGCTGCAACAGCGACATTTCCGGAAAGGTACTGACTCGATTAAATTCATTCTGGACTCTCTATCCGACCACATAAAGACGTGGGGATACTTCGGTTTGGCTTTAGGGACCCTCTACTCACTACCACGTAAGTGTAGTGTTGTTTGGAACAGTAGAAGAGGTATAAAAATAGCGTTTTGTAGCGGCGAAATGACATGCCCGAGTCACCTCCAGGCTAACGAGTTTTGGCTAAAAACGGTGAGCTCGAACTTTCTCAAAATACATCCGAATGACATGATTTTGGTGTCAACTCAACGTATGTACTCCCAATAGTCCGAAAAATTGATCTAAAGTGCATTTCACTCCGGATTATCCCTTTAAGACAGCTCGAGTTGATGAGCTGAATTGTGCCTGCTGATTGTGTAAGGCTTGTATGGTGTTTATTATATTGCTCGAAACTCATGTAAAGCAAGCAGTGTTATTAGAATTTTAGTTTGTTTGTTTTCAGTTCCGTTGTAGTGAATTTTACAAGTGTAGATAGATGGATAGATAGATACTTTATTGATCCCCAAGGGAACTAGTGCACTAGTGTGTTGAGGTTTATTTTTATTTTTTGAGAGAGTTTCTTTTTGCTCTGTGTGTATGTGTGTGTGTTTCCCCCGAGTCAGAAGTGTAATATGCATTGTGTGCTCTGACCTCCACAGGCACGGTGGAGAGGACTACGTTTTCGCCCTGCTGACGGGCTACTGCGACCCCCCCGCGGGTGTGGACGTCAGGGAAGGACTGTACTACAACCCATACTTCCCTGGCCAGGCCATCGGCATGGCACCTCCCATTTACAATGAAGTCCTGGAGTACGACGACGGTCAGTATTAAATATGACTCTGCAAGTTAGCTAAATATTCTGTTAATGTTCTGCTTAAGGCAGAGGTATACTTCTGCAGACACAGCTGTGCACATGGGGTCTTCAGTGTATTCTTTCTGGTGGTGCTGGGTTGTCTCATCTCAGCAATGCACACATAATTTAGGCATGGTATGGATAGACAGTATGGACTATATAGATGATGACGTTTGATTCAGGCGAATCACCAGTTGTCACCCCCTCCCAAATAGTCGGCCTGGGTTCAAATCATGAACATGCCAGTGCAAGTCTGTGTTGTTTTGGAGGATAGCGTCTGTCATTTTACTCCATGTACATTTAGGCAGTGGGTAATGTGACCCTTTGGTTTTTCACAGCATTATACAATATGCCCCAAGAACATCTCACACTTAAATGTAATTCATGCAACTGCTGACTTTTAATGTAATTGGGAGGGGGTGTAGATCATCCAGCTCATTGTATTTAGTAGTTAACTATTCAGAGATTTATTCAGTAATCTGAAATTGGTGAACTTACATGTTAGATGCTGATAGAAATGAATTGACTACTTCTGAATTGACTGAACTTGTCTTCAGTTAACCATTTGACCATGACAAACATCTTACCTTTTCTGAAGGAATATTGGAGTAAAATTAAATCGATAAAGTTTTATCAAAAGACAGAAGTGTTTGAAGACTTGATACTGAATTGGGGCTTGTGTCATAATCAAATATAAGGCCCCAAGTGATAAGCAAGTTTTATTACCTCTTCCAAGGATGCTATGTTTTAATTAATAGAATGGCAATTCTATATGATATGAAGTACGACTTCATGATTCAATTGAAACAAAAAATGCATATGAAAACATGTAACATGGGTTATACTGTATAATCGAACAGCTAAGGGGGTTTTAGGCACTCCGCTTCGCGTCATGCTAACAACGCCCCTTAGCTGTTCGATTATACAGTATAACCCACGGCCTCTCGGGGCTTATTGCTTAATGTTGCAATATGATTTGTTTTAAAATATATATATATATATATATATATATATATATATATATATATACAGTACAGGCCAAAAGTTTGGACACACCTTCTCATTCAATGAGTTTCCTTTATTTTCATGACTATTGACATTGTAGACTCACACTGAAGGCATCAAACTATGAATTAACACATGTGGAAAACAAAAAAGTGTAAAACAACTGAAAATATGCCTTATATTCTAGTTTCTTCAAAGTAGCCACCTTTGCTCTGATTACTGCTTTGCACACACTCTGCATTCTCTGGATGAGCTTCAAGAGGTAGTCACCTGAAATGGTTTTCACTTCACATGTGTGCCCTGTCAGCTTAATAAGTGTGATTTATTGCCTTATAAATGGGGTTGGGAATCAGTTGTGTTGTGCAGAAGTCAGGGGTGATACACAGCTGATAGTCCTACTGAATAGACTGTTAGAATTTGTATTATGGCAAGAAAAAAAGCAGCTAAGTAAAGAAAAACGAGTGGCCATCATTACTTTAAGAAATGAAGGCCAGTCAGTCCAAAAAATTGGGAAAACTTTGAAAGTGTCCCCAAGTGCAGTCGCAAAAACCATCAAGCGCTACAAAGAAACTGGCCGTCCCAGGAAAGGAAGACCAAGAGTCACCTCTGCTGCGGAGGATAAGTTCATCCAAGTCACCAGCCTCAGAAATCGCGCGTTAACAGCAGCTCAGATTAGAGACCAGGTCAATACCACACAGTTCTAGCAGCAGACACATCTCTAGAACAACTGTTAAGACGAGACTGCCTGAATCAGGCCTTCATGGTAGAATAGCTGCTAGGAAACCACTGCTAAGGACAGGCAACAAGCAGAAGAGACTTGTTTGGGCTAAAGAACGCAAGGAATGGACATTAGACCAGTGGAAATCTGTGCTTGGGTCTGATGAGTCAAAATCGGAGACCTTTGGTTCCAACCACCATGTGGACTGCAGAGTGAAGGCAAAAGGGCCAACAAGTGCTAAGCATCTCTGGGAACTCCTTCAAAACTGTTGGAAGACCATTTCAGGTGACTCTTGAAGCTCATCAAGAGAATGCCAAGAGTGTGCGAAGCAGTATTAAAAGCAAAAGGTGGCTACTTTGAAGAACCTAAAATATAAGACATATTTTCAGTTGTTTCACACTTTTTTGTTAAGTATATAATTCCACATGTGTTAATTCATAATTCTAATGCCTTCGGTATGAATCTATAATTTTCATAGTCATATAGTATGAAAATAAAGAAGGGGTGTCCGAATGAGAAGGTGTGTCCAAACTTTTGGCCTGTACTGTATATATATATATATATATACATATATCAGAATCCTGTGTGTGTTTCGCAAGGGGAAGGTTAACGATGAGTTGATGAAAATAAAAATAAAACATTCAAGAAATAGTTTCAAAGAATTTTAAAAAATATGTACTTATGTATGTAATTTACATTTATTGCTAGCTTTCAGAGCTGCAGAAAGATGTACATGTTAGAACAGACATCACATGGAGTAAATCTGATTACTCTCTTTGTTATGCTGGCATTTGGTGTTCTAAATCCTTTACGTCTGTTTTTCTCCTGCCATAGGAACCCCTGCGACTATGAGCCAGGTGGCTAAAGATGTGTGCACCTTCCTGCGCTGGGCAGCAGAGCCTGAGCACGATCAGCGTAAACGCATGGGCTTGAAGGTTAGTCAGAGAGCTGTTGTAACCTGCCATAGATTAGAAATAATGATGTTTCCCTTGAATAGCATAGTGGTGAATGTGGTACTGCACACATTCTACATTCTCTCATTGAACCTGTTTTTGATTGGTTTTCTTTCTCCAACCTTCTTTATCTTCTGTGTGTTTTAGCTGCTGATGGGTTCTGCCATCTTGATCCCTCTGGTCTACTACATGAAGAGGCACAGGTGGTCTGTCCTGAAGAGTAGGAAGATCGCCTACAGGCCTCCCAAATAAGCCAGGACCCAACTTTGCTCATTCTTTGATGCGACCGATTTCCTTAACTCTGTGTACATTCATTGAGCTGCGGTCGCCTTAACCAATAATATCACATGTGCTTTCAAAGTGCAGGTTTCTCCGTCAGCAGAGAGGAAGAGAAATGTGCATGCACAACCTCTACAACATTTTTACTGTAAAAAATAAATTATCTGATAAAATATATGTGTGTTGTGAGTGACCTGTATCAACCTCTGGAGAGACCATGTCTGATGGTGTTCTGCTGAGCTGGTGTCATCAAGTACGTCTAGACATGTTGTGTAAATATTTAATAAAACTCTAGTGTACCTCTTAAAATAAAGTTGAGGACATTGTTTTTGTTTTGTTTCATGAGTGCATCGAAGCCAGTGGTATGTATTGTCTGGTATACTGACCCACTGAAACTTTTTTTTCAATGGTTTGCATATGAATCTTAGTGAATGGGTGTGCCACATCATTCCCTGCATCAGATATAATCAGTTACAACTTGTAAAATATCTGTTCAATGAAGTAGTCTACATGAAGATATATTTATACAAATTCAACACAATATCGGGATTTGAAGACGTGGAGCAACATCAGTCAATGCTACTGTTGGAATTTCTACATTCGATGATGGGGCTCATGAGCCGTATGGATAGATGTTCAGAGAAATTTTGGTGTTACTCTTTCAAGAGTTGACCCCCCAGTCGTGACGTCATTTCCTGGAAGGGGCGGTCGGAGTTGGCCATTCTCTTTAGTGTTTGCCCTGTCTATCTTTTCCTTGCCACCTCTTCAACAATAATTTAATTCAAAATTAGTAGCAGAACCCCCAAACGGGAGAGATACAAACATATATTCAAAAAAGTAACCCATGGAGTAACACAACTGGGCAGAATCATTTCGAGGTGAGATTCATTCAGTCGTGAGATGGGTTCTGAAAATCGTCTGGCTAGCTGGCTTGGCAATTACCGCTGACTAGCTAAGGATAACTTACGCATCTAGCTTCTACCTTGTTGTGTACATAACATTTCAGTCGTTGTCAATAAGAGTGTCATGACATGCATGAAGCAGTTGTCAGTTTGATTCGGAAATACCCCGAGATTCTGGGGGGGAAAGCTATATCACCTTCGAGGCTCACAACAAGACAATAATGTTACACCGTGTCTGCGATGCAGCTTATCTGGCTGGCCACTAGTTAGCTTTCAAGTTAGCTAAGATGGCTTGTAATGACAGCTGATCAGAACTGTAGCAGTTGGAAGTGCAACCGAGTGTAACGCTAAATGTCACCATGACTGGTTGTCTTTGTCAGTCTGGTGCCTCATAAACCTATGATTCGGTGTCGAGAATTATGATGTGAAGGAAAGTATGAGAAGCCTGCTAGTGCTAAGTGTAGGTGGTAGTGAACCTCGTTACAATTGTTGGTACTGGACAGTGAATTGCGCTTTGATAACAAAATACCCGAGAGATAGACATTCAGACAATAGTCATGTTTCATATACTGTCTGGGATTGAAAACTCTTCCGCAAAAGCAGCATTCCACAAGACTGAACCGTCAATGGTATGCCTGTCACGTTACCCCAATATTCCAGTCTTCTTTGGCAGAAACAAAAATGGAACTGCACAGAGGGTTTTTAATTGTAAGGTATCTTAAGCATTAGTTATGTGACTGATTGATTGATTGCTTATCAGTAGTGCTTGCTTTAAACGGTGGAATGATGCAGAGTTTGGAAATTGTGTCATTCCATTCCAGAGACTCTAATGCTCTAAGTCACATTATCCTAACAGGAGCAGGGTGATCGATCTTTGGGTGAGGTAGTGGAGCTGCAACGGTATTTCCATATTTTGTATAACCTGAATTATTTTTCTCCCCTTTCCTTCCAATTCTTTAGGCAGAGCTTCAATCTATTCTAGTCTTTCCTCCTCCTGCTGTCACTTTCCGCCACACTACTTTGCAGTCCAACACAACCTTGCACTACCTTGTGGCCTTTTTCTGCTGCCGTGCTGCTAAGCTCTTGCCTCGACTCCTCAAACAGAAGACTAGACCCCTCTCCAAACAGCCACTATGTCACAGGTTCAATTCCAGTCTCCCGGCAACCCTCTGACCAGCTCTGTCCCCATGGCAATGGCTCCACCTCAGCCAGGCTTCAGCATTCCGTGTGCTGCCGCCCCGACGCTTCCCTCGGAGAGTGCTAGTCACCCGCTGCGAAGCTCTGCCCTGCCCTCTGCCTCCGTCACACCCTACAGCAACCCTACAGGTGCGTAACCTCAGTGTTTGATCTACAATTTAGGAGAGTGGAGGTTGACCCCAGTGATATTCATCAACCCCCCCCCCCCCCCCCCCCTCACCCCCACTCCCTGTGTCAAAGGAGCTATTTCGAAGGGTTCATGATGACCTGTCTCTGCCTGCCATAGTTATGACTCCGTTCAAGTCTGAGGCAGTTAGTCCAGATACTCTTCTGATGATTGTTACTACGTTCTCTTCCCAGTTTCTAACATGGCAAACCCTAAAGAGAAGACCCCCATGTGTCTGGTCAATGAGCTGGCCCGCTATAACAAGATCCAGCCAGAGTACAAGCTGCTAAGCGAGCGGGGACCAGCGCACTGTAAGGTAGGCCAGAGTGTCCACACACACACACACACACACACACACACTTACACACACACACACAAGCTGCTGAATGAGCAGAGACCAGCGAACGCATTGCCCTCCCACCCTCTCACACTCTGACTTGGACTCTTAATGCATTAACTCTTAATGAGTTAAAGCACACACACACACACACACACACACACACACATCTACTCTCTGCTACACATCAACTCAGTCTCCCCTCTTTCTCACACATCATACTCACATGTGCAGACAGCAGACTCGTCCATTGAACCTGAAAACACAGCACATACGTCCACATGTTATAAACAAGCTAAAGTCACATGCCCTTGTTTTTGAAACTCCCAGGTGACAAACACACTAGTTCAAGTACAACCTCTCACTCAACAGTAGTACACTGATGTTTTCTTCATAATATCTCTTGCAGTATAAATCTGAGTAGGAAATGGAAGCTCTTTTGAGCTAATTTATGGAAAATACATCAACGTGCCTCTTTGCATCTAATGCACTCTATAAATAAACTTGCCTTGCCTTTCATCTCTCATTCTCAATTTCCTCTCTCTTTCTTTTCCTCTCTCTGTCTCTCTCTTTCTCTCTCTTTCTCTCTCTCTCTTTCTGCAGATATTCTCTGTGCGCTTGACACTGGGAGACCAACACTGGGATGCAGAGGGGACCAGTATAAAGAAGGCCCAGCACCTAGCCGCCTCCTGTGCGCTGAGCCAGTCCACCCTGCCCAAGCCCACCCTCCGATCCCCCCGACACCCAGGCAAGAACTCAGGTGCGTGCCTGCCTGCCTGCCCTTGCTGGGGGTGGGAGGGAGGCTGCTCTTTGCACAGAGTGCATCCCATTCAGACAGATATGTGTACTGTTGAACAAGTGCAGTACATGTAAAATGTTAAACACGTAGCATAATGGCTTTTTTTATGACCGACATGGAGGTGAGGTCTGTTATTCACACTTGGGACTGCGACTCTTGTGAAAAGCTGTTGTATGTATTTTTTATGAAGTTTTCAGTTTGTAAGAAAATTGATGTTGTGTATAGACAGAAAAAGGGTCAATGCTATCTAACTATTTTTACCTGGTATGTATGGCCTTGTAGCCCTCCGATACGCCTATAGTGATAGTGATTTCCGATTTTTGTTCTGCCTGTCAGCAGACAGCCTCACACACACGGTGGAACTGAACGCACTGTGTATGAAGCTGGGTAAGAAGCCCACCTACAAGCCTATAGACCCTTACCCCGCCATGCGACCCAGCTTCAACTACAGCATCAGGCCCCCGGGTCCCTACGCTCGCTCCATGCAACAGTAATGGGACTTAATCATACTTCTCTGTCTACCTTCCCTCCACATCTCTGACCCTGTCCATATAACCTTTGACCTTTCAACTCTCACCTCTCCTTATGTCCCATCCTCAAATATTTTTCCTTTCTCTATTTATACCAGATCAGTGTCCCTCTGTAGCCACTGAGGTTATTTTTGGATGTTTAGTTTATCTCAAAGATAATATTCCTTGACAGTATTGTACAGCTCTTGTTTTTAGTGTGTGCCAGTGCTTGCCTAACGCGTGTCTTTGCTCTGGACTCTTTGAGGTACTACTACCCCTTTCCCCCAGTGGGCCCTGTGGTGTATCACATGGAGCTTTCCATCGGGGGGCAGCAGTTCTACGGTAAGGGCCGCACGCGGCAGGCCGCCAAGCACGACGCTGCTGCCAAGGCCCTGAAGAGCCTGCACAAGGAGCCGCTGCTGCAGCAACTACCTGAGGTCAGCTTGACAGCCTCGATCGTGACAACATTTTTAGCATAGTTTAAAAAACAAACACTATTGTGGAGCCTGAAAATGAGTTATGAGCCAGTTATGCAGTGTTTTGTTTCTCAAAGAAAGGAGACAGAATGCTTTAGATGTAAATATATTTGATATCAAAAAATGCGAAAATGAAGGGTGGTCAATGGAATGCTAGCACTACTTGGGCCAGTTGTGACCGAGATTCCTTCCTATGAAGTCTACGTTTTCCATACATTTACTTCTCTCCCTCGGGTTAGTTCGACCTACTCGCTCTGCTCCTCTCACACAAATAGTGGTGGTTAATCATAGCTGGACCTTGAAGATATAAGCCTAATACCGAACCAGCTATTATTTGGGCAGTATATTACGAAGTGAAATTAGTGGTATGTTAAGCCTAAAGCCTGAAATGTGTTCACATTTAACAAACAGAGGTGAACATTCTTGGCAGAGTTTTTGTTTTTGCACTTTTACATTTGAGTGTTTTTGTGTAAAAATGGCCACAAATGTTTGCCTCTGCTTGCTAAATGTTAACACACTTCTGGCTTTAGGCTCAACATATCACGTCTCACTTTCCATAGCATACTGCTTACCACTGTTGAGTCCTCAGCATTATGTTAATCTACACGTAATGTGTGGATTTAATGTATATGGATGTAAATCCACTCCTGTGTTTCTGCACTGATACAGTATAAAAGCTGGTCATGAATAGTCATTCAGATGAATATACTCATAGCAGAAACAAGCTTGTCCTGTCTCAGTTCTACACTAATCTCACTACAAATCTCAATTGAAGCATTGTGTAGATTCTAGTCTCACCACGTTTGAGTCCTCAAATGTGGTGACTTGCTATGGAAGTGTTATGGTACCTCCTTACTTGTAACAGAAAGACAAAGAAATAATTATTATATGCAAAGTTTTTTTTCTTCTTGTTTTTCTGTTTCCGAGTCATAACTTCGGTCCAGCACTCTCACAACGGCAAAAAGATCGAGTGAACCCTGCTCCAGTCCTTGTTTTACCTCCCAATTTATGTCCATGTTAGAGTTGAATGCTTTGTGTGTTCCTAAACAAGTGACCATGTTCTGTCTGTCCACAGAATGATGAGGAATCTTTAGAAGAAAACCTCAATAAATCGGAGATAAGCCAGGTGTTTGAAATCGCCCTCAAGCGGAGTATGCAAGTGAGCTTTGAGGTATGTTCTCCAGAGCTGTGGGTGAAATGGATCAGTGAGTGGGCTTCTGATTAAATGAACAAACAAATGAATGAATGAATGAATGAATGAATGAATGAATGAATGAATGGATGGATGAATGGATGAATGGATGAATAAATGAGTGAATGACCAACTAACTTTTGGTGGGAGAGAACAAGTGCTTTGTGTACTCCCACACCTGCTAGACAGTCGAGTCCCTGATGTCCATCGGCCGTTCGTCACTCTTGTTTGTGATTGGCTCAGGTGCTGAAGGAGGTGGGCCCGCCGCACATGAAGAGCTTCGTGGTGCGGGTGTCGGTGGGCGAGTTCGCCGGGGAGGGGGAGGGCAAGAGCAAGAAGATCGCCAAGAAGCTGGCCGCCACGGCCGTGCTGGAGGAGCTCCGGCGCCTGCCCCAGCTGCCCAGCGCCGAGAAGACGCCGCCCCGCATCAAGAAGAAAGCCAAGTCCATCGTCAAGGTCAGAGGAGAACCATTGGTCTTGTAAAAAGGGCTTTTTTTTATTTGGAGGCTGTAGTGAAGCGGTAGCATTGGTGTGCACCATGTACATGCTCAGTGCCCATTAAAGGGGTTGTGTGTGTGTGTGTTTACTAGGGCTTATATAACACTTGTAGTAAGTAAAGTGTGTGTGTGTGTGTGTGTGTGTGTGTGTGATTGTATTAACTAGGGCTTATATAGCACTTGTAAGTAAAGGGTTTTGTGTGTATCTTGTGTTGCGTTGGTGGTCTCCAGCTGCAGACCAGCCCTGAGTACGGGCAGGGCATGAACCCCATCAGCCGTCTGGCTCAGATCCAGCAGGCCAAGAAGGAGAAGGAGCCCGAGTACCTCCTGGTCACTGAGAGGGGCCTACCCCGACGCCGAGAGTTCATCATGAAGGTGGGGGCCACGGGGGACACTGAAACATTTAATTTCCCCCGAAAGCCAGACATCCCTAACTTTGTGTGAGTAGCGCATAATCGGTCTTGTATCAAGGGTGATTTTGTGGACATTGTCCCTCTGCTGCTGGATCAGGTGTCTGTCGGTGGGCAGTGTGCGGAGGGGATGGGGCCCAGCAAGAAAGTGGCCAAGCGCAACGCTGCTGAGAAGATGCTGGAGTTCCTGGGGTTCAAAGTGCCTCAACCACAGCCTCCAAAACCTGCCCTTAAGACCGAAGAAAAGGTAGCACACCTCCGGTCTACACACACACATACCACTCGATAGAAGTTGATAGAAGTTGTGCTTGTAAATATATAAAGCGTACTGTAACTCCCGAGTAAAAACAGCCTATGGTCTATTTATGGTAGTTGACTTTTAAAGCACAATTGCCCTTATTGGTGGAGTTGGTTTGTTGCATTAACATTGAATTATAGTGAAGGCTAAAGGGGCAGCTAACACATCAAAACGCAAACTCTGTTTTATACTACTGACAGTGCGCACAATATAATTACACTTCTATGGTAGTGTGGTTAGGATCCAGACAAACTGTAGTATTGTACATTTTGAAAGTGTACAGACAGGTTATAACAAGAGTGAATAAGACCTATCCTTGGCTTTGTGTTCTGGTAGTGTCAAATCAGTGAGTGTGTTCAATCTTGCAGCGCTGCACAGATTTGGCTAAAATCATACAACAAGCATAGCTCACACTGCAGTGCTGCTGATTTGATGCTACTGCTAGGTTGTTTTCACTCTGGAGTTACTCTTTAATATTTAAACCTGTGCTTTTAAGATTTCTTTCAAGATGAAAGAAAATCTAGTTTTAACATGGTCTTTCCTTTTGTTACGTAGTTTCTCATTGTAGCAAAGGGACAGAGCAGTGACCCCACCTGGTCTTGAACTCATGTCTCCTGGGTGCTAATCCTGCAGCTTGACCACAACACCAAAGAGCCAGCCCATTGGTGCCCGTTGGTATGGCAGTCACAGCGCCTACTCAACTGTAGTGATGGTACTCCGTCACATTGCCCACCCCTTCGGGAAGCTTGCCCCATGCACTTTACGCATACTGGCGTCCCTCATGCAACCACCAGCCTTACTTCTCCCATCCCAGGCTGCTTCACCCATCTCTGGGGTCCCTCACACCAGGGTCAACCTATCCTGGGGGTCCCTCATACGGCTCACACATCGGACAAGCTACCGATGTCCTCACGGCAAGCGCTTCTGAAACTATTTGTAGTGAAGGGAAGGGACAGAGCAGTGACCCCACCTGGAGACCTGATCTTGAACCTGGGTCTCCAGGGTACCAACTCTGCAGCCCGACCGCAACACCAAAGAGCCAGGCCCGTTGGTATGTCAGTCACAGCACATACTCAACGGTAGTGATGGTACTCCGTCACACTCATCTTGACTGTATGTTGGAGTTTAACTCATTTACGGAGCTTACAACAAGACAAAAAGTGTCCATTTTATTAAGAATCGGTCAGACAGACATACAGACAGACAGGGTGAGAATACCATTAGATTGCTGTATAGATGGAAATGTTACTGTGTGTGTGTGTGTGTGTGTGTGTGTGTGTGTGTGTGTGTGTGTGTGTGTGTGTGTGTGTGTGTGTGTGTGTGTGTGTGTGTGTGTGTGTGTGTGTGTGTGTGTGTGTGTGTGTGTGTGTGCGTGTGCGTGTGTGTGCCCCTACGTCTCTCTGTATGTGTGGTTGCGTGGAAGTATGCCTGATTTGACTATGCGTGTGTCTTGTTCAAGCCTCCCCTGAAGAAGCCAGGAGATGGCCGCAAAGTGACCTTCTTCGAGCCCGGCTCAGCGGATGAGGCAGGCTTAGGTGAGTGTGCTCCACTTAGCCCCATGGGCCTTTGCTGAAAAATAAATGAAAAAAAAAAAAAAAGAAAAAGTCAAACACATGTAGTCCAGATTTTTCACATGACATGAGCAAGCCAAAGCTATTAGTACACTTGCTGTGTTTTTAGATCCATCATGTTATTTTTGAGAGGTGATGGGATGCAAAAGAATTGAATAGTTTCCTGCTTATGAAGATTCAACCGTGAAGTTTAATGTTCTGTGTGCGTCCAAATCTTTATTGATGTTAATCAAAAAATGTGTTTCATCCGTCTTGATTACGGCTAGTAATGTACTGTCACGATAAATAAATCTATCTTAAAATATATCTTGGTCTTGCTCACAGTTCCAAAGGAGGAAGACTACCGGCTGCCCTTCCTCAACCACCCTCAGCTGCCTGCGGGCATCCTGCCCATGGTGCCTGAGGTGGCCCAGGCGGTGGGGGCCATCCAGGGGCCTCACATGCAGGAGTACGGCCGCCAGGTTGTGGTCAACCCTGCCAAGGCCTCGCTGACCGCCCTGATCGCCAAGGAGCTGCTGTACGCGGGCACCTCCCTCACGGCGGAGAGCGTGCTGAAGGGCAGCAACAGCCTGGCGCTGATCCCCCACGGTCCACTCACACGGCCTTCAGAACAGCTGGCCTACCTGTCCTCCATACAGGGCCTGCAGGTGGGACCTCACACAACCACCCACCCACACACACACAGTTTAGAGGGGCTATGTGCTTGTTTTAAGCTAAACATTTCATCTATAGGCTTTAACTCATAGCTGTCATACCTGGCTTTTTCTATATTGGGCTTCTGGATAGGGCCACATGCATCCAAATGCACAAACAGGCACATGTTAACCTTACAAGTTGACCTCTTCACAGATGTCATAGACACTCACACATGTTCATACAGTCTGACAGTGATACTGCTTTGTTCGTGATGCCTCCTGTCTGCCTTCACAGGTAGAATACAAGGACTTCCCTAAGAACAACAAGAATGAGTACGTGTCCCTCATCAACTGCTCCTCCCAGACCCCCCTCATCAGCCACGGCATCGGCAAAGACGTGGAGTCCTGTCACGATATGGTCAGTACCAGCAAGCACAGGTCCTTCATGAGTCATGATGTGACGAATAGTTTTAGAATTGTGACCTTGATGTCTATGGGTTTCATCAGGTCCCTTTCCACAGGTGTATTAATCAAGCACCTTGATTATCAATGCAGACTGCATGGTGCTTGATTAATACACCTGTGGAAAGGGGCCTGATGAAACTCATGAATAATCAGGAGCAGTGATAACTTTTCTCTGGCATTATGCCTGAATTCAGGTGTGGGCCAGGCCGTTTAGGATTTAAGAATATGTAGTAAATATAGATGTAGCGCTTTCGAACATTTCTGATAACCCTGGTGACTGTGCCTCTCTCCACCCTCCTAGGCTGCTCTGAACATCCTCAAGCTGCTCTCAGACCAGCAGCCAGCTGAGCGAACAGGAAATGGACCAATCACGGGGTCAGTCTCTCCGCTCGTGTAGGGCTTCTGTGCTGAACATGTGTCTGTCTTGGGGGGGAACTGTGGCCTAAATGGCAGCATCCATACCGCATTCGGATCTAAGTGCCCACAGGGAGGTGGATGCGATATCGACCCACAGTCACTTCACAATCTTACTTCCATCTCTCCCTCCCATCATTTCCTGCCAACCTCTACTCTCCTGTCTGAATTAAAGGGACACTTCACCGATTAGCGTTAAGCTTTGTATCTTTAGAAAACCAGTCATGTTTTTGAATGGTCGTGCATCATTCCCTCAGTTTGCCTTGAGATGGGAGAAATACAGATTTCAATGAAACCCATGAATAGGACTTCCTGCTTTCAATGATGTAAAATGATGATTTTTACATCATTGAAAGCAGGAAGTCCAACATTGAAATCCGTATTTCCTGTGTCCCTTTAATGAGCCCCCCCACCCCAAATAAACAACCAAAATAAACTACCTGTAGGAAAATGGTAGGTGAATCTAAGGTGCATGGCTGTGTGGGGATGTGTACTAACAGTCGGCCTCCTTCCTCTCCCACAGGTGTGCCAAACAGGACCTGGAGACGGACCCGCTGATCAAGGCCACCAACTCCAGCCCCATGGTCCAGACTCTAGACGGCACGGTGTAGACATGTCCATCCCCCCCTCCCCCCCCACCCACCCCCATGCACACCTCGAGCACTGGAGCAAACCCACGCACTGCCCACGTGCCAGTCAGCCCGAGAGCTAGAGGGGTTAGTGAGGAGTCCCCCCCTAGCATCTTGAGCTCAAGGCACGCCAGAGGTGTCTACATGGGGACTGTATATCCCTGCCACGGCAAGGTGTAATGGGTCTATTTATTTGTAAAGAAAGGACAGGAATTAGAAATACCAAGCGAAAAAAAAAAGCCCAGCTTGGCCAAGCTTCATTATGTCAAGAGAAATGGTGAACCGTTTTGTGTTTGAATGGAATCAGAAATGCTAGAAGGTGGTTTCTGAGTATAGAGATTATTTAGTTTTCCTTTAACTCTGTGTTTATTACTTTATTGTTTCACTACAGGAGATTCAGAGATTATGTATCAGTTTAGTGAAGACTGAAACTTGAGAGGTTTATAGAGGTAAGGCGTTGATGCGTTGGTCAACTTTTTTGAGCGATGTTGCTGGGCAGTTTATAGTGTTTGGGACAAATGACCACGGATCTCTGAAGATTAAAGTTCTTCAGAGAAATCAGTGGAATCAATGGGAACGTTCTCAAACGTGACTCACCAACACTGCCTGGTAATATCGCTCTAATGTTGCTCTGTGGATCATCCCTTCGATATATAAGTCTATGGGGGCACCATAGTAGGACATGATGAAGCTTGCCTACACTGTGACTATTGGATTTTCTCCAGTGCTTGAGAATAAAACAATGTTAATAATACTCATTGCCATGTACTGTAGGTCGAAAGGGTCTTCATTTTTCTTTAACTGTTACTCTAATCACAATCTGTGTTTTTCTCTCTCTCTCTCTCTCTCTCTCTCACTCTCTCTGTCCATTCTTTCTCTCCTGTTCCGTTTTCTGTCTCCATCCTTTCAACACTTGTTTCTGTCCATCTTTCTAAACTGTTATTTTTTTTATCCATCTCTAAGTCCTCTCTTTCTCTCTTTCACACGTCTGCCCCACATATTGTTGTGGGAGTAGGATGGGGTATTGTGAATTTCAGTGTAGGGTTGCAGCAGTATGTCAACATTTTGGCACACTGTAATCCGAAAATCAACAGTTACCATACCGTGTGTATTTGTCTGGTACTGGTATTGAAAAAACGGAACGATTACAGTGGCTGCCAAAGGAGAAAATTAGCAAGTTTGTCTTTTGGAATGCCGCGCAGATCAAAGCATTTGTTCTGTGAATAATTCTAATCCCTAACAACAACATAAAGGTGTGAACGTTTCTGTGTTCATCCTAAAATACACTATTCAAGTGATGTGTTTCCACATCCCAGCCTTCCTGTCGAAATCTGTATGTCCGTTTGGTAATCTCTGACATACAGACACCCTATACACAAATACTGTGAAACCTAGTGGCATTGTCTGAGACGGTGAAACCGCTAAAATCACATACTGTTGCAACCCTATTTAAGTGTAGCGTGCGTGTGTGTGTGTGTGTGTGTGTGGTGACGTCCTGTGATGTCCCCCTTTTTGTGTTATGTGCGTGTGTGTGTGTGTGTGTGTGTGTGTGTGTGTGTGTTTGGGGATATGTTAGTGAGTAAGTATGGTTGGTTGTTAGTGGGTGTGTATCTCGTGTGTGTGTGTGTGTGTGTGTGTGTGTGTGTATGTGTGTGTGTGTGTGTGTGCGTGCAGTGGTCATCAGTCAAGTGGCCCACCTCCCATTGCCCTCAATGTAAGAGTGCTCTCCTGGATGCCTCACTCATTAAAAAGGTGTCACTGTGGCACAAACTCAACATCTGAGCCTCTGGATTTTGTGATTGTACGATATGTCTAGAGTAGTGAAAAATGATATTCACATAAAAGTATCTGGTGTGTGAACACATGTTTGTGGTGTGCACCGTGTTTAGGAGCTTTGAGTTCTTGGTGTGCATGCAAAGATTTCTGGTGGATTTCTGGTATATGTATACATATTTATATATTTGTCCATATGTCCATAGCTATCTCTGGGTATAGAAAGACACATACTTGTAGATGCGCTGTGTGTGCGTGCAGGGAAGTGTACTGTTCGACTCTTTAATATAGACACACAGCACTTATATTAACATCTGTGTTGTGTTTATTTTATAGAAATGTTAGTTTAGAAAGTTTTTAATTCCAAGGGAGAGGATTAACCAATTACAAAATATCGAGACACACTTTTGTTTCAATGGCAAGCCATAGTGAGTCTCGTTAACCTCATCCTCCTCTGTGCTGCTATGCTATTCAGGTTCGTAGCTAAACACGTCAATGAGGCAAGTCAGTGGTTGGTGATTGTCTCAACATAAAGTTTCTACCTAAACCTGAATACATAGCAGGACTCAGAGATGGATCATATCCAACAATTTAACTTACATCGTTCATTATCAATTTGGCATATTGAAGTTCAGTGGTTCAATGGGCATTAATGGTCAACTGGTTTCAGGGCTTTTATGTACAAAATTATATTCTAGAGAGTTCCAATTGGGAAGGTGTGTTTGACTGCATTCCAATGCTCTAAACAGACATGAAGGATGACTCAATAATAAATACATCACAACCAATCAGGCACTCTCGTGTTGCTCTTCACGTCAGCGCTATGATTATAACAGCAGGAGTTCCAAAAAGAATTATAAAACTGTGGGTAGACATGACATGTTCACAACTTCTATGTGGTGTCTATGCAGCGTTGATGGCTCCATTGGCTGTCTTGTTCTTCTTTTTCTCAATGAAGGGATACATGCTCCTGTCGGACCCCACAAAGCGATAGGTTGCCACATTTGCATCCCAGGGAAGCAGCCTGCAGGGAGGAGAGAGAAGGAAGCTTAGCTGGAGGGAGGAGTAAGAGGATGTATTGGAAAGACTGCAGAGCATTCTTAATCACTCAGTCACTGTAGGCTTACATGGACAGCCTGAATCTAAAGGTTTGTGTGTGTGTGTGTGTGTGTGTGTGTGTGTACTCACGTCTTAGCTATATACGGGATGTATGTCAGTCTTGGAATGCAAACAAGTGGTTGGTCAATAAGAATTGCATTCATCGCCTGCTGGACTACATAAACAGGATCCTGAGCCGACAGAACCATTTCTGCTTCATCCCTGCAGGGGGCAGAAGAGAGTTCAGCACACTGCTGTCTTACCAGATCTGCCTTGAAGATGTTGTGGCACTGCCCCACTCACGAGTGTAGAAGAGAGCATAGCCTACCTGATCTTGCAGCCGTCAAACATGTCATTGTCAATCAGGTAGGGACAGACCAGTGTGGTCTTTATGCCGTCATACTCTTCCTCTGTCAGGAGCTCGTGGGCCAAAGACTCATGGAAGCCAACAGCTGCAAACTTACTGGCACAGTAATCCTGCACATTCACCCGACATCATCGATCACAAGTAACGGCATGGATGAGAGAGAAAAGTGAGACCCTCTGTAGATCAGCTATCAGACAGCATTTGATAACACTCATTCTTGCATTGAAATGTCTTCCCCTTGCTTATAGCATTATAGCATTTCTGTCACAAGTTTGCACTTTACAACTGTCTGGAGTTATCACAGATGAGATTGCAGTGAGATTAACTGTACTGAACTTAGTTTGACAAACAGATTACAGTGAGGTTGTTTGTACTGTACTGAATTTTAACACAGATTGCAGTGAACTTGTCTGTACTGAACTTAACTTGACACAGACAGCAGTGAGGTTGTCTGTGCTGAACTTGATACAGAAGGCAGTCAGCTTGTCTGTACTGACCTTAACTTTGCACAGACGGCAATGAGCTTGTCTGTACTGAACTTAACACAGATGACAGTGAGGTAATCATACAATAACAGTGGCAGATAATCATACAATAACAGTGGGAGACTTCAGGAGACAATCAGTCTACTCTAATCAATGTTTGTTGATGTGAATAGACACGATAACCCTGGCGCCTTATATTATCCATGTTTAGAAACAGTACAGATATCATACAGTGCCACTAGAATCATTCTTTTAGTGTCAAAGTGACCCACTAGTGAAAAAGGCAAAGTTTTAAATAACACATTAGAATATGGGCATACTGCAGAACATTAAACCACATATTTGAATATTGGACATAATGATCAGTTCCACTTTCTCTCACCCTGCCGGTCTTACCTCCACACCGGCCGTGGCAAACAGGCCCAGGACGCTGGCCACTGTGACAATGTGGCCATGGTTATTAGCCTTCATCTGGGGCAGGAACGCTTTCACCGTCTGCCGTGGACAGATCAGACAGGGAGAAGCATTAGGAGAAGCAGCTCTGACAGTGAGGAGTGCCATATACGCAGAGATCATACTGTATCCCTTTAAATCCCCTAAAAAGACCAGATTTAAACATACAGTAAATAAGTAAGTGGTACTTGTTGAAGTTAAACAGTGCATTAGTTTGCACATTGAACTCAGAAAAAAAGGGTATGGATTATTAAAGTGACTACAACAAAGCAAAAGTAGAGAACTATGTAAAGCCCTTATGCTCTCTAGGCTTCTTAATGGGTCAGAATCAGGCTTGATGTATGCTTCTCATTCTAACTAACCAGTAAGAGGATCACCCTGTGTGAATTGTACAGATTTTTCATAGGCTGAATGTAAACGTGCTTAGAGAGGTCAGGCCATGTGAAGCTATGTGTTTTTAGCCACGGCGTGTCACGTGTTGCAATGTGGTTCAGAGCCGAATTATTAGCTACACTCTTCCATTCATAGTTTTCCACCCACATAATCTCATGAGCTAGTGGTCAAAGTAATTGATGACGTGATGATCCTCCTACATTGCAACTTGTGTGACTGGAATTTTTGGAGAGCCAAAAAGGCTCCAAGTGGATGAAGTGGCTAATGCTATAGCCAGGTCTTGCTACTCATAGATTATTTATGGGAGTTGCTGTTACATTTTTTATGATCCCACAGAAAGTCATCGAGAGATCACCAAAAGGCAACATTCTGCTGCTTATGGCAGACTGAGATATAAATGATACACGCCAATCTACATGAGGTCCTGGGGCATTGATAAGAGGGGTGAAATTTAAATTGGATTGGCTGTCGAGCACAAATAAACAGCTTTTATTGTTTTATAGACTTTGACTACCGCTGCTGGACATAAAGTTGGAGCTGCTCTGTCCTGTCCTGCCCTGCCTGCCTGTGACTCAGAAACGTCATTAAACTCCTTTAATGTTACCGTGACTCATGGCTGACTTTTGGTTAGATTACCTCCCAGAATGTGGTCATGTGCACCCCTGCTCTGCTCATCCAGTGCAGTATGGGCTCAGTGGCTCTGGAGGTAGAGGAAGAGCTTGCCAGTTCGACTCCAGCTCCTCCTGACCTTGCTGAAAGGTCCCTGAGCCAGACAATGAACTCCAAACTGCCTCCAATGCAGTTAAAAGAAAGTCCTTACAAGGCCATACATTCTATCTACTGGTTTACTGAACACAGGTGATATATTATCTGATCTACCTGGCTGCTAATTAGGACGAGCTGGTTTACTAAATGGTTGGCTCAAATACTTGGCAGGACTTTAACTTTCTCAACCCGGGATGTCCGCCTCTGCTCCAATGAGCAGGCTGGCACCTTCTGGCGGCCTCTACCATCAGTTTATGACTATAGGCTCTTCTCATTCGTCTTTTTATCTATCCTCCCTCCCTTCCCTCCTCGGTCCTCTGGCTCGTTCCCACTGATATATAGAGAACGCTGGATAGACTATCCCATTGTTGCCGCCCCATCATTCTTTTATAGATCAGTTGGAGCGAGGAAGGAAGGAAGGGAGGATAGATAAAAAGACAAATGAGAGGAGCCCTATGTGTGTGAATGAGTAAATGTGAGGGCTAAAATCGTATTGTGAAGCGCTTTGAGTGCTTGGAGGAGTAGCCAAGTGCTAATATGAATGCAGGTTTTCAGAAAATAGAAATGAGTGATCGGTTCTGACAGTAGGACTAACAAACCATCTCAAAATCCTCTACCCACAAGACCAGGAACACTCACCCAGAAGTGGGCATGGCAGTTGACCTTCAGTGTCCTCTCCACCAGGTCATCTGGGCAGTCCAAAAGCCGGTACCCTGCCACCACGCCGGCATTGTTAATCAGAAACGTCACATCCCTGCCCAGGTCCTTCCTGACGAGATCGGCCATCTTGTACACCGTGTCCCGGTTGGTCACGTCCACCGTGTACGTGTGGGCCGTGCCGCCGGCCTCGCGCACCAGCTTGGCCGTCTCCTCGTTGCTCTCGGCGTTCACGTCCCACAGCACGACCTCGGTCCCTTGGCGGACAAACTCCAGGGCGAAGAGGCGGCCCAGGCCCCCGCCGGCCCCGGTGATGAGCACCAGCTCCCCCTCGATGTCCTTGGTGCGCGGCCTCATGACGATCTGTAGGCACCCGCGCAAGATGAAGTAAACCACGTCCAGCAGCATCATCTGCATGTCCATTAGGATAATCATGGCGGCTGGCTGTTTGGGGCTGGACAGATGGCGGGTTTCTGGGGCTGGCTGTGTGTGTGTGTGTGTGAGAGTGCAGAGCTGCAGACGGCCAAGCTGGGTTTCCCTGTGAGGATCTCGCTCGCTCGCTCAGTGGGTCTCTCTCCAGGGTGCGCTGGGGCCTCGGCGCGGGATTTATGCAAGGATTTCTGACATCACTAACCCCATCCACGGATTAGGGTGGAAATATGTTGAGCTACCAATAAAAACACCTTTGTTGCGAAATCAACGATCATATTTACCAGTGTCACCCGTAAAAGGCACCCTTTACTCTCTAGATTTAGAACTTTCCAGACTTTTTAGAACTTTCGAGACTGAACGTAGGCTATATAACAGGAGTCATGTATGTAAATCAAATAGGCCTACACACTTACATTACATCTTTGGCTATGTGATCCAAGTTCTACAAACCCCATTAATACAGTTTTGTGCACCACAATAAATAAAGTTATTTAGTAATCTGAGTGCTCCGGTCATCTCTGGGTTATGAACTGAACTCAGTGACCTGTGAGATCACTACAACTGAAGAAATGAATCAGTTTATAATGGAGGTGTGTTCCTCATCCAGTCATGACATTCTTACAGTGGCATTCACACCCTATAGATCAACAAGCAGCCACTCTAACCACTCTGCAGAATCAAAGCCTCCTCTAATCACTTCAGTCCTCATCTCTCGTCCAATGTGAGCTTTTACTGGAAAGCATGGACTCTTTCTGATCTAAATCAAGTTTGGAGCTCTCTGGAGTTTATATGATAACCTTATTTAGTGCTGTACATTTGAAATGTTCAGTCAGTCAAAGAAGAGCGCAATGTAACAATGGAAAAACATTTTGTGGGAGGTATTTCTGTTTTTTTGTGGGGAAAGTTGTGGGGAAAGTTGTCCTAAACTTCGTTTTGTTTTGGTACCACTGCTCTTAAAAGCAAAATTTCAGTGAGTTAGTAATTACCTCTAACCCCAAATAGTGTCTGGAGAAGAAACACTCTGTGATGTTCCTCTGTATCATATCATGTTGTTTTTGTCTTTCCTTTGTCTGTCTGTGGCTGAACCATTCATCTATTATACACACACAGTATATTGGCGAAAAGATGATTGTTTGATAGATATTGGTCTGTACTCAATGCATAGTGGATCAGTCAGGAACCTCTGCTTAATCTACAGTATGTCTGGTAATGTCTACATCAGTGGTTTTAGTTTGCTTATTGAAAGCAGTGGTGACCTAGTATGTACTCAATGGGCTAGATTTCTTTCTGTGTGCCTGGTGTGAGAGGGCCCCACGTGTCTGAGTAGAAGTAGTAAGGAGATCTGGAAATGTATATGCATGTGCAGTTAATCCTTTTGAACGGGGGCAGGGAGTGGATGCTAGATTCTTTAGTGGGGGGACATGTAGAGCGGTTTGCCTTCAGAACAGTGTTTCCTTGTGTGGGATGTTAATCATCACTCAATCATATACAAGGTTGCCATTTACGGAGCAGGCAAATCTGGAACTTAAACACTGAGCTTTTACCAGTGAGAGAGAACTTTGTAGAGCACAAACTGAAGCTAAAACTAAATATAGCTAAACCTAAAATACTATCACAAGATAGCACTTTTTCAACTGTAGTAATAAGCTTTTGTTTTTTGTTTTTTCACAGAGAAAGTTGTTGAAATCTGAAATGTTGTGATACATAGTGGACCTATTCCTCTAAACTTAAAGCAGCATTCCTGTAAGAGGGTGGACAAATCAAAATCCACACCATTTCCCATTCGGGGCTGCTAGTTGCTGTGTCTTTACATCAGGGCTATTCAACATCATCACCAAGTGGGATAGACAGGACGACCACTGGGTCTTCGTGGGCCACCCAATATGCTGGGCATCTATATGGGGGCAGCCGTGGCCTACTGGTTAGGGCTTCGGACTTGTACCCGGAGTGTTGCCGGTTCGATTCCCGACCAGTCCACGGCTGAGGTGCCCTTGAGCAAGGCACCTAACCCCTCACTGCTCCCCGAGCGCCGCTGGTTGGGCAGGCAGCTCACTGCTCTGGGTTAGTGTGTGATTCACCTCACTGTGTGTTCACTAATTTGGTTAAATTGGGTTAAATGCAGAGAACGAATTTCCCTTACGGGATCAAAAAAGGAGATATGCTATACAATATTCAGCTAGTTACAGTGATAAGTTCGGTATTTGTAAAACAAACCTCAGTGAAACTGACAAACAATAAGCAGCTTTGTAATGCCTCAATCAGGTGATATATCATATGTATTCTTTGTGAAAGAGCCTTGTAAAAGGCCTCTAGCGTCGGGTGACAGGTCAATGTCCAGGCTACATGAAGGGACGCTATTATAGCTGACCGAGTGACCAGGGGGCAACTTTACTCCTTTGACTTGCATAGTGCCACTTAACAGTATATTCCTTCTAGCGGAGTAGCCCTGCTAGTTGAATAGCCCTGCTCTACATCATCTCCTCAATTGGAGACTTTTAGTGGACACTGGACAGTAGTTCACAGTGTTATACCTCCAGCAGGTGTTATTAGAGCAGCTCTGACAGGACAGCTTACCTGGCACCAGATGAGGTGTCTGAGACAGCTGGGCGCAGGGTCGCAGGAGTCACCTTATAATACACAGACCTCGGTTAGAGCTCAACACTGATTGCGATCAGATGGCAAAGTGTGTTTTACAAAGAGAAAATAAAGCCTGTTTGTGATATTCTAAATCGATATAATTCTGCCAAGTTTCAGAGAAACCTTTTCTTTTCACACTTACAAAGGTAAAAATACTCTTTTATCTGCAAGGTCTCTCTCCATAGTATCATTAAGAAGTGCAAATGTTTTGAGTCACTGGCTTAAAGTTCACACATACACACACATGTACATTCACACGCCTGCACGCACACATACATTCACACAAACACTCTCTCTCTCTCTCTCTCTCTCTCTCTCTCTCTCTCTCTCTCTCTCTCTCTCTCACACACACACACACACAGGGAATGCCTGGGAATGTGTACATGAATAGAGGCCCATATTTCAGCCTGCACTGCGGTATTGTTTTTTCTGCATGAATAGACCCCAGTAAGGGGAATTAAATTAATCCACCCCTTTCACATGTTTGAGCATGAATGGCCAGTAGAGAAGAGTTAAACTAACTTGCATGGAAGGGAGGGTTTTGAGTGTGTTTGTGTGTGTGTGTGTGTGTGTGTGTGTGTGTGTGTGTGTGTGTGTGTGTGTGTGTGTGTGTGTGTGTGTGTGTGTGTGTGTGTGTGTGTGTGTGTGTGTGTGTGTGTGCATGTGTGAGGGACAGAGAGAGAGAGAGAGAAAGAGAGAGAGAGAGAGAGAGAGAGAGAGAGAGAGAGAGAGAGAGAGAGAGCCCATTCCAGCCTCAGTAGACTTGTTACACAGTTGCTCTGTTGGTAAACATTGCAAACATCCAATGAGATGCACTTGGTATTACATACAGTACATCCAATGATGTCAAGTCATAATGCCATAATGTTTATATGTTGTATAATGTTCATAATGCCATAATGTTTCACCAAAACATATGTTTATAAAACGAAAAAGTGTCTACAAAACCCAAAATAGTTAGTAAAAAGCCATTCTAAATAAACCCAGAGGTGCCAACAAAGATGTATAATAGTGTGACGCCAACAATGTCTACAATTGTCTACATATTTAAGGAATATTTGTAAAATGTTTGTAAAATGTAGGTGTCAAAATAAGCTGTATTCGCTTGTTCTGTTGGGCTACCTTGTGTAAAACGTATTCGGTATGTGGTGTATGAATTAATAGTAGGTGAAATGAATGAGTCATTTGGGATGAGGGAAACTACTATTACCGGACGCTCTTTCCCTTTAAGGGAGATACAGTGAGGATTCACAAGTCCACCAAGAGGCGAAGGTCAGCACCGTCTGATAACACTGCGCGTAGTGTGACTGTGTCCATCAAAAACTCCACGAGCAGTGACACATAAGGCCGGCATCTCTGAACATTTAACACGCAAGGCGTGTTTAGGTTTCACTTGAACTCTGCTCGGGTCATTTCCAACTTTGTTGAACCTGTTGAACTGAAAGCTGTACTGGACTGAGACAGAAAACCAAAACATTTTAACAACGTTTCCGATGGGTGCGTAAAATCGTTGTCCAGGAGAACGGGCTCGCTCGTTGACATGTTACCTGGTCGTGAAGGTGTGTGGGCACTTGTTGTCCTTCTGCTAGTTCGGCGAGGTGAGGGAGGCTGTAGGAGCGCAGGCCTGTGCTGCCCTGGACGAGATCTGTCTTGTGTGACTCAGGACAGGAGGATAGACGGGGGCAACGGAGACTGCTTCTGCGACCAAGCCTGTCTGTCTACGCTGGACTGCTGTCATGACTACGAGTTCGCATGTCCAGGTATCTTTCTTTCCAAATATGCGATTTTTTGCATGACAACTTGAGGACAACTTCCTCTTGCCGCACCCCTTTTCATTGTGTAGCCTCATTGTAAGGTTTCATGTTTTAGGGTTTTAAGTTATAGCCTACAGAAATAACGGTCATCAAAGTTATTTTGTCTAGGCAATCGTGGTTTTCGACGAAATAAGCAAATAAGCTAAAAGGTTGTGTTACACTTTTAATTCACTGTAGGCCTAGTAGATGTCAGCCTGATGGAATGATAAAATCCTGGCAGCTGACTAAGCAAAAGTTAAACAAACTCTATGTCTCCCCCCTTCCGTCTGCCAGCCGTTCCGTGTGTCGTGAGTGAATGGACTCACTGGTCGGGATGTGCGGAGCCGTGTCGTGCCACAGTGCGCGTGCGACAGAGAACCGTACTGCAGGACTCCCAGAACGGCGCGCATCCATGCCCGGCGCTACAAGAGAACGCAGGCTGCGCGGAGTACCACGATCGACAGCGCCAGTGTCGTCAGACTCTCGGTATGGTAAATAGGCAAATGCCTGTGTTGTTATGGCCCTTTCATTTAAACCAACCCCAGAATTTGTTGTTAGATGTAATCCATTGTAATCCATCATAAGGTAAGCAGTAAACTAATTCATAATCCCTAATGTTGGCATACATACTGTACACATAATGAATTCATAATGACCTGGAGATTATGTCAGTGTTACTTTAGGTGAATTCCTCACTTTTAATTAAATTATTCAGATTTAATACATATAGGTCTACTGTTTGCCAGCCAGTAGACAGTCCTGTGAAATAAATACATCTCCTCAGGCACATTAGAGACCGGGTATGTTTGCGCGATGTTGCAATGCAGAGGCCTGTGTAGTAGAGATAGGTATATACTACTATATGGACACATGATGAATTCATCATGAAACCTTTACTTACCTTTGCTTTTGTGTAGGCCTACCGAGAAGTGACACCCTGATACTCCTTTGTTTATGGTTACTTCACATGACTAGTAAGACGCATTTGTTCAATAGGAGTTCATGTGAACACATGAATGATTTAGCATGACATCACCTTTACTTACTGTTTTTGTGTGCCTTAAAGTGAAGTGACACCCTGATACTCATTTGTTAATGCCTACTGAATATAACTTCTCTAGCAATACACATTTGCAGAGCCTTTATAGATCCTCTAACCAGAGGGCATAACCAAAATATTGAGAGGTCTTGGGGAATATATGAAGGGCAAACCTGGTGACAGAGGCAACCGGGATGAAACCCAGCTAAAAGATCACTCGACTCTCATTGAGTGGACAATGACATATTGTCTGGCCAATAAACATGCTGCTGGTCCAATAGGACATCTGCTGAAGATATAAAGAAACTAGCAGTCATGTTTTCATAAGTTTATCATTAGGTAATGATTAATTGAAAAGTAAGCATTATGTAGTCAAGTCAAGTCAAGTCAAGTCAAGTCAAGTCAAGTCAAGGTTTATTTAATCCATTTACATGGAAATTACATTGCTGTGCACTCCGTCATGCCCACATAAAACACACAATAAAAATAAAATAGCCTCCGTGGAGGGTACTCTAAGACATACCTGCGCCGGTAGTTACAGACACTGATAATATTTAAAATAGTACAACAAATACATAGGATACCAGTAGTAGATAAGTTAGGACCAAGCTCAAGGTTCGGAGGAGCAGTTTGTTGTTAAATAGTAATAACAAAGAGGAAAGACCTTACTCAAGGTCTCTAAGGTGCCTGAGAAGGAGTGTAGAACCTGATAATGTAATAAATCCCCGATAATGTAATAACCCCGATAATGTAATAAACAAGTGGCACTTGAGTCCATTGAAAATGTAATACAACCTGATAATGTAATAACTTCCCGATAATGTAATAAAGTGCATTTCCCAATAATGTAACACACTTTTTACCAATAATGTAATAACGGATTGCATTAACGGGAGGTTATTACATTATCAGGTTAGCCTTCATTTCGCAGGTCCTGATAATGTAATAATCCCCAAATATTGTAATAATTTAACAGCAGACCACCCATTTCTCGGATTCAAGTGGTGATACTGTGTAAGCAACGCAAGCTCAAGAGCTCTAGCGCCGCCAACAGGTCTGAGTTGGACATGCATGAATGTTCATTAACTTTTGACCTGTCCATTCATTTTTAACAAACAATGTATCACTGGAACCCTTGGGCCATATTGAATTTTCTGCCATCTATGATTTGATCCATAACCTTTAAAAGGTTTCTCTTGTCACACAATTTTGTAATCTTCTCGAAACATCTTGAAATTCAAGGGTGTTTGGCCGTGACAGCCAATCAAACAAGACGTAGAGATCACGAAAAACAGGAAGTAAGCCAATTTCTCAGCAACGCTTTAACATTTTTATTATGACCGTCGCTAGCATAGCTAGCGAAGCGATCATATAGTCGTTGTCAAAGTTTTTTTTTTTTTTTCCCCGTCATATTTTTGGTCAACAATTCCCGGGACACCGTAACACCGGGACACATGAAACTTGGTGGGCATGTAGCCCCAGTAGACTTTTACGGAAATATTTTGTTTTGTCCCCAAGGGTCACTCCACCCCCGCACATACATAACTACCTGAACCGTGGCACCGAGGATGACAAAATGTTTATAGTATATTGGTCTCAAGAGCCTGCATCAACTTAGCTTATAACCAGTCATTTGTGATTTGCACCCCCATGGTAAAAATTGAAAATGCAATGTAATATTACTTTAATTGCCCCTATCTTCAGATGAGATGTTATGAACTGCACCAAATTTCAAGTGTATGATTAACCTGACATCCTCTGGGAGTATGCCAAGTTTTGTGGAACTTCATCCATGGGACTATAACATAAATGGATTTATGTGTGCATTCAGGACTGTATACCCATCGGCCCATAGATGGTGGTATTAAGCGAAGGGTTGCTCTGGGTACTGGATGCTACGGTCATACACACACACACAAACACAAACATGCAGGAACACACACACACACACACACACACACACACAAACAAACACAGACAAGCACAGGCACATACACACACACACACACACACACACACACACACACACACACACACACACACACACACTCACACGCATCAGCACACACACACGTACATAATCGATTACACAAACACATGCACAAACACGCCCACACGCATGCACACACACACCCTCACACACACCTCACACACACACACAGATGCACAGTGCACACACACACCTCACACACACACACACACACACACACACACACACACACACACACACACACACACACACACACACACATACACATCTTTGAGTACGTTTTGTGAGATGCAGCACTTTGTGAGACCACCGGAGCTGAGAAGTGAGTGTGTGTGTGTGTGATATACAATAGCCTGTGTGTGTGTGTGTGTGTGTGCATGGATGCGTTTCTGTGTGACCGTGTGTGTTTGCATGTGTGTGTATGTGCATGTTCTGTGTGTATTCTGTGTGTGTTCTCTTTCTTTCTATCTCTCTCTGTGTCTGTGTGTGTGTGTGTGTGTGTTCTGTGTGTATTCTGTGTGTGTTCTCTCTTTCTCTCTCTCTCTCTCTCTCTCTCTCTCTCTGTGGGTGTATCTGTATGTGTGCCTGTGTGTGTGTGTGTGTGTGTGTGTGTGTGTGTGTGCATGTGCGTGTGTGTGTGTGCGAGTGTGTGCCTGCGTGTGTGTGTGCGCGAGCACGTGCGCATGTGTGTGTGTGAGTGTGTGCCTGCGTGTGTGTGTGTGTGTGATCTGATATTGGAGTAACAGTGACGGCAGAGAACATAGTGAACATATACACATAGAGACACATAAAACACACACTAACAGACAAGCAGACACACACACACACACACACACACACACACACACACACTCATAGACAGAGAAGCACTCATACACAAAAGCAAGCGCACACATTCACACACTCATTTACATACATAAAAGTGGCAGTAGGGGATGGAGTGGGTGAAGGAAACAAAAGCGTGCTTGATATTTGCAGAGAGAATGTGCATCTAGTTTTAATGGCTTTTCTGGATATAAGTTACTTTTGTTGTGTGCTAAATTAAATAAACAGTTTAAATACAGTACCATTGGAGTTCAAAGGTCACCATTTCTGTGGTATCAGATGATCTCATGAATCTATGTAACATGTTTGATTATGATATGTTAAAGGATAGCTGAGAAATGACCTTACTTCCTGTTTTGCGGCCATGGCGTCGTATTTGGATGGATGTCACAGCCAAGCTGTTTTGATTATTATTTTTTTTTTTTTAAAGCTGTTTGACACATTTGCTCAGCTTGGCCTGAAGATCATATGCCAAGTTGCATAAAGATTTGACAGAATATGTAGCCCCCTAGTGGTCACAGGTCCCCAGGATGATGTTATGAGTCTATATACCAAATTTGGTTGAGATATGTTAAAGGGTTGCTGAGAAATAAGCTTACTTCCTGTTTTGCGACATCTATGGCAAGTTTTATAGGCCGTCACAGCTAAAAGCCTTTGAATTTCAAGATGTTGAATGCATTCGTGTGTCATGGTATAAAGATAATCTGGGCAACATTTTGGAAAGATTAGACAACATTTGTGTCAAGAGAAGCCTTTTAAAGGTTTTTGATAAAATCAAAGATGGCAGAAAATCCAATATGGCTGAAAAAGACATAAAATATACATTGAATTCGGCTTGGCCCAAGGGTTCCAGTGATACATTGTTTGTTAAAAATGGATGAACAGGTCAAAAGTTAACCATTCATGCCTGTTCAAATTTGACCTGTTGGTGGCGCTAGAGCTCTCCAGCTAGAGTTGCCTACACAGTATCACCACTTGAGCCCCAGTTACGAGTGGTCTGCTGTTAATTTATTACAATATTGGGGAGTTATTACATTATCAGGACCTGCAAAATGAAGGCTAACCTGATAATGTAATAACCTCCCGTTAATGCAATACGTTATTACATTATTGGTAAAAAGTGTATTACATTATTGAGAAATACACTTTATTACATTATCGGGAAGTTATTACATTATCAGGTTGTATTACATTTTCAATGGACTCAAGTGCCACTTGTTTATTACATTATCGGGGTTATTACATTATCGGGGATTTATTACATTATCAGGTTCTACAAGGAGATTTATGTATTGCACCCAGTATTGTCCACCAGCTGGCAAACAGTAGGCCTATATGTATGAAGTCTGAATAACATTGAATTGGCAATGAAATGAGTGAAGCATTCACCTAAATCTACCACATTAACATAATCTTTAGCTCATTAGGAATTCATTAGGAATTCATCATGAATTATATTTTGGTGGAGTGCTATTTGCACATATTGATTGTACACTAAGCAGTATGAATACAACTGATTAGGAAATTGGGAATTCATAATTTATAACAGAAGAAAACACACTGATAAACCCTAGTCAATGAGAATGTATTAGGGAGGAAAAGCACATGAATTCATCATTTGTTAATCCTAAATTAATGTTGGGGGGATTGAAATACTTAATAATGATGAATTACCGGATTTTTCCGGACTATAAATCACACTTTTTTTCATAGTTTGACTTATAGTCAGCTGCGACTTTTATATGAAATTTAACATGTTTTTCAATAATTCCGAAGTGAAAGAGGAGTAAACATTACCGTCTACAGCTGCGAGATGGACGATCTAGACTTGTGATAACCAGAGCTGTTATAGGCCCAACTGTACAACTGTGCAGGCCTACCCCTGAAACATTAACTTAAAGACAACTGGACTGGAAAGACTGGATAGGCCAAAGAATATCTGTTCTTGTTCTTGGATGCTCTGAAATACATTTCTAAACTAGAAATCCATCCATTTCTTTTTTAGTTATCTTGCCAACAAACAGACAGACAAACAGACAAACATACAAACATACAAACCCTGATGAAAACATAACCTCCTTGGCAGAGGTAATAAATGCAACTTGTATTCCGGTGTGACCTATATACGGATTTTTCCTCTTCATGAGGCATTTTCTGACTGATGCGATTTATACTCCGGTGCGACTTATAGTCCGGAAAATACGGTAAGTGTTTGTTCATTCTTAACTAGTGTGTAACTAATGCTAATTTGTGACCATTCTTGTAAAGTGTTCCCTAAACTCTTGCAGTGCCAGCTCTCATTACCACTGGTGGCTATGGCAATGCCAGAAAAAAGAGGGATGTCCTGGACACTGGGGACATTGCTGGGTGAGCTTTGAGAGCATTTTTTTTCTTAATGTATCAGAGTGATAACATATGATTTCAAATGTCAGTCATACCTTGTGTGTGTGTTTGTTTGTGTGATGGTGGGGTGGTGGCAGGTACTGCGTTGAATTCCAGCTCACCTCCCTGACTGAGGGCTGTGCGAGAAGCGTTGGCGCTCACACCCGCTGGATGCAGTACCTGCGCGAGGGTCACCACGTGTGTGTGGAGTGCCAACCGCCGGCCCTGGCCTCAGGACAGACACACTGCTCTGGAGATGGAGAGAACTCCACCGAGGACGGGTAAGTTGACCACAGGGGGAGAACTGAGCCAACCAGACTGCATGTTGTAGGAATAAAAGAGAGAGATCCAGAGGGAGAAAATGTACCTGGTTGTTGCAGGTTGGCTGTTGTGGTCTCAAAGGGGCTCTAAGATTGAAATGGGAATCAGAAGAAGCAGAAAGATTTGTGGGACAAGTTTGGGAAACACTTAGAGGGACATTTTGTTAACTAGTTTGGTTAATAAGCGATTTGATTGGGTATAAGAATAGAAATGCAGTCTCTGAGATCTTTGAAAAACTCCAGGCAAAAAAAACCTTTTAAGAATAATGTGGGGATTCATCATGTATGGAAGGCCTACATAATATCGTCAACAGAATCCAAAGAAATGCACACAAGGACAGGGCTGAAAAACAATGTTGGATGGCCATGCTCTTTGGGGCCTCGGGTGGCACTGCATTAAGAACGAACATGATTCTGTAATGAAAATCATTGCATGGGCTCAGGAGGAGAACTTCCAATTGCCACTGTGCTGCATTTGAACAGCCTGATGCTCCATTCACAATACTGGTTAAATATCCACCATGCAAAGAGTCATTTTAAACATGATCCGGACACACCACCATCTTCTCAGGGTCTGAACCCATTTAAGATTAACAGAGTCAATGTGGGAAACTGTCCTGTGACCTTTTGGATATTATGGACTTCGGACATGGACTCCAGGCTATACCCAACATATTAGTAGTAGCCCACAGTTCAAAAGATGGTTTGGGGGTGCTTTAGTGCCTATGCCATCGGCGGCTAGCACTTGAAAAGTATTTTGGAAACAGGGTTGTGGAGGGCTACATATCTGCATGGTGTCACAACCCCCTGTGCCCCCACCATCTCTGTGCAGTCAGTGTTAACTAGTCTGTTATGCACACCTGTAGAGGGGTGTTGCTGGGCATTTAAGAGGGGTCGATGGGGGGCATCTGTCATTTGGGCACTTGGTGCTGTGGAGGCGTTGTTTCTCTTTACTTCTCCCTCTTTCTTTCTAATAACTGAGGGATGATTCACACTCACACTGTCACATCATTATTTTTCTTTCTACTGGACTTTGACTGCAGTTATTTATTATTTTTGATCACTTTAGATTAAATAAATGTTTGGTTAACCTTACTCCTGTTCCTTATCGTTTTAAGCCAGTTGCAACAGTCATGTTCTTCACTCTATTTCAAACTATATTCAACCAGTAGATGTCACTCTAGGACCTCATATTGCAAAGGAAAAAACAACTAACATGGCAAACAAAATGTGTCTTTTTGTGTACTTCTATAGGTATTCGCAGATGTATATGTTATTCCATATGTATAGATACATTGCATAGTGAGATTTCTTGACCTCTGTGTCCATAGGAATGTGTCTCTGCAGTGGCAGGCCGTGGGCAACCCGAGGTGTAGAGGATTATGGAAAAGAGTCCGGCGCCAGGAGTCCTGTACCTGCCCCTCTGTACACAGCTTCCTGTTCATTTAGCTATTCTACTGTACTGTACTCCACACACACACGCACACACACACGCACGCACGCACGCACGCACGCACGCACGCACGCACGCACACACACACATGCGCACACACACACCCGGAACAGGAGAAAACAGAAGTAGTTTCACTGTCAATATTATTGCAGTAATATTTGTTTTGGTTGCACTGCACATACATGCATACATTTCTCTTGAATTTTCAAGTTTTCAAGTTTCTGTTGAATGTAATGCCTTATCTTTTGGACATCCTTGAATACTATGTTGGTAGGCATAGCTTGCTTTGAGGCAAATACCCTTGAGACATGCATATCCATTGTTAATATATTTCTGTTAAAAACAGTTGTCTGTGCTTGTGAGCTGGAAAATAAATATCTTTACTCGTTACTGTGGGGTGTTAAATGTCTGGCTTAGATATAAAGGGTGAATTCCCAAAGCTGGGAGTACTGCACTGAAAAAAATGGAAATAGGGGGTCATTGATGTGACACGAATTAATCTGGTAGATGCAACAGGATTGTTTTACATTCCGTTTGCAAACATGTTTTAATTTAGTAGATTTGAAGAGTTAATTTTGAATGTTGGATGTATTCATTTTTCTCACGTTAATTGGAAGTGAAAATTTCACGTTCAGATATACTCCAGAGCAGCAGGTGGCTGTAATGCCTAGTTAAAACAACCAGCGGTAGAAGAAGAAGCGTTTGAATCGTGGTCACACTGGATATTGTTGGCCAAAACCTAATCGCTGCTGGTGACTGTATGTCATGAAAACTGAGGCTCGAGTTAACCTACTGAAAGGTAAGTTTATCAACCTTATGATCATGTTATATTAGGCAGCATATCTCCTAGCAGTTTTCTTGCAGTATAAAATCGTTGCATTGTGAAGCCTTGATGTCTTTTTCCGCGGCTTTTTTTAGTTAGTCTAACCAGAGCCCGTCTACGGAACCTAGCTGCTACCATGAAACCAGCACTAGCTAGAAATGTGCTGCAACCGTTGGCTGGTTGGGAAATTAATAAATAAAGCTTAGAGCTAAATATTGTCCATTAGTTGGATAATGTACTTTGGAATTTCGTGGAGAATATGAATGTTAGGGTAGGTTGCATGAAGAATATTAAAAAGGTGTATGTTAATGAAAGCTGTGCGCCACGTGTGTTGCTAGCAAACTGCAAGGAAAACCTTTTACTGCTAGTGCTAGCATAGCCACGTGGACATATAGTTCCAGAAAGTTTGTACCCACACTATGAACATAAGTATTTTGATTTGTTTGTGCCGCAAAATAATAATAAAAAAAACGTGCTCAAAAGATTTCTTAAAGAAATCAAACTTGAATATGTTTAGTGACCTTAGTTCACTCTAGCCCTCCATCAATGTCCAAATGACTCCAAAATAGTTGGAATCATTTGTGCATGTTTGTGCAGTCAACATAAGCATTTTAGGAGCTTATATTCTTACATTATATACCGGTACTCTCTTTTTCCATAGTGATCCTCACACCCAAAATCATTTGTTTGCATGCATTCATTGATTATAGCTTTCCTTGTGCCATAAACAAAATATTTAGGCATGTTTTGATTTGTGCATTTGTTTTGTGACATGTTGATTTGTGTGCTTATGAATAGAGTTGATGTAATTGTTTTTTCTCTTCCATAGGTCCATGTTATTGCACGCACTTCCAATTGTAAGTACTGTCATCAGTTGTATTGCTTCTAAATCAAATTCAATTCAAAATTAGGATCTACAAATTTGTGTTTGTGTTAAAAATGTGTCAATTCACATGGAAGTCTGAATTTTGGTAGTACATTGTAAGTATATCATTTTGCTTGTTATTGATGTTAAGATTGACGTTTTAATAATGTGCCTATTGTCTTTTTTTTATATCTGTTGCAGGGTTAGGTGGTGGAAATCTGGAGCTGTAAGGGATGCAAAGAAACAGTATCAAGTAGATCCACGCTCCTAAATCATTACAAGCTTAAGCATCCGCATTTTGGACGTAGTGCTCCCTTTCCCTGTACATACCCACACTGTCCTTGCACGTTTAGAACGTGGAATTCAAATCTGCTTTCCTTCCTGTTAATGCTTTTATTTCAGATCAACGCAGAATTCAAAAGAATTACGACGCACTTCAATCCAAGTTCCTGTCTCAGATAGACCTTCACTCTGACAACCTGACAAAGCTGTTCCAAAAGAGAGGGGGACAAATAGGGAAAGGTCTCCAGTCATGTTCTCAATGATTGCTTGATGTGAGTGATACTGGGTCTTAAATCATGCAAACCTTACAAGGGATTTTGATCATATTGATATTTCTTCACATTGTATTTGTCAAACTTTTCTTTCTTTTTCCATGATCGTTTCCAGCAGTGGTTGACTTAAATGAAGGTTAGATTCACCTGCTAATCAAATTTTTTTATTTCAGTGTGATATAGATGCTGGCTGGGAGTGTCTCCTGAAGGGACTTTGTATGTACATGGGGGAAGATCCTGAAAACCTTGTGCAGGAATATGTGGTATGTACATTCTCAACACTCCACTTCTTGTATTACGTAAAGGGGAAATCTAGTGTAAATCCCATAGCCCTGTTTAAAGGAACATTTCACCGTTTTTTCATATTAAACTACGTTATTCCCTTAAATAAGACGAGTTGATACATGCCTCTCACATTCAATGCGTGCACTCACTGGCTCTGGCGTGCGGCGCAACTTTGATAGCACTTAGCTAGCCCAATGCATTCATTAGGATCCAAACAGAGATGAAGTTAGAAGCGACCAAACACCTCCATGTTTTCCCAAAATACAGTTACACGAGTAGTCACACGACCAAGTATGGTGAGACAAAATAAAACGTGGTGCATTTGTAAGCAGGTAAGAGGGATAACTATATTGTGTGGCGCAGTAATATCCTCACTTTTGCACTTTCAGTTTCACTTTGGAGTGAGGATATTATGGCGCAGAGTCTAAATGCTCCCAATGTTATTCCGCCACACAATATAGTTATCCCTTTTGCCTGCTTAGAAATGCACCATGTTTTATTTTGTCTCACCATACTTGGTCGTGTGACTACTCATGTAACTGTATTTTAATAGGGAAAATATGGAGGTGTTTGGTCGCTTCTAACTTCATCTGTTTGGATCCTAATGAATGCACTGGGCTAGCTAAATGCTATCAAAGTTGTGCCGCGCGCCAGAGCCGGTGAGTGCACACATTGAAACGTGAGAGGTATGTATCAACTCGTCTTAATTAAGGGAATAGCATAGTTTAATATGAAAAAATGGTGAAGTGTTCCTTTAAGCTCACCACATGCAGTCCATTGGAAAAAGAACGAGACAATATGGGAAAACATAGGCCAATTCATGGACAGGCAGCTTAAAGAAGACTATAGGGCAACTGAAACTGAAACTAAGGAGAGATGCCCCATTAGGTCCAGCTGCCTGTCCATATCTTTGTCTATACTGTGCCAAAGTCTCATTCTTTTTTCCTATGGACTGCAGAATGCTGTGATTGTTAAATCCTCAATGCTTATTGACTTAAGCCATGTAAAGTAATGTAACATTTCAGACATGACTACTTTCTGTAGTGGTCTCTTATCAATCTTTGGATCAAATCAAAAATTCTGGATGTTTTTAGTATGGTATCAGAATCATAAATTGGTGAAATTCAAGGTTTATATTGCCATTATGCTTTGCCTATTTTCACATACATTAATTTCTCAATAGAGCTTGGTTAAGGGGTCTAATTTCCGTACTGTTATGTGCATTTGTCTGTCTTAATCAGGGCATGGATGAAGTTGATGTCAGTGAATCCATTGAAGACGCTACTGTCGGGATTTACGTTCGGAGAGAACATGAATCAAGTGAACCGGAGGACATTTGTTTCTTTTTTTGATGCGCAAAGGACTTCAACACATCTCACTTTTTGGTCTCTTGTTCATCTCTCACTCTCTCTTTTTCTCTGTCACACCAACACACACATACTAACAAACACACGCACCTCACACCCATCCACATAACTCCAGCGACAAACTCCAGTGTAATTTTTGCCACCATGTTTGGCTCGCAGCATAGACCACCATTGTCTTCCTCTCTCTATCCCCTTCTCTTCCTCTCTTTCTCTTCCCTTCTCACTCTCTCTCCTTCCCTCTCTCACTCCTCTCTCTTTCTGTGTAGGATGTCTACTGTACTGTAAAGTGTTGGATGAAAGCATTGTGTACTCATGTAGCGTTCAATAAAAAAATGAAAAGACTGAAACTGACTGGCTCATTTCAATACAAAGATGTACTACTAGGGACATTTCTTTATGAGTTTAATTTGTATTAGCATTAAGAATTCAAGTTAAAAGTATCATTTAAATCTACTTCCATTAACATGATAAAATTACTTTTACATTACACAATAAATTGGTATTACATAAGTATGAAGGTAACATCTTCATTCAACATGATTTTTTTATGTAATACAATGTGATTGCATTGTGTAGGCTTTACAAGCAACGATTAACTAGAACCAAAGTGTAAAAATTGGGTCAGTTGGACACAATCTGATCATGTGGGACCGATGTACACAATAAAATCATGTAAATTCAACGATTTTTTTTTTTCAGTGTGTGCACTCCTGCTGAGATTGTCTGTGTGCCCCAAGGCTTAAGCCAGCCCAGCGTGACCCAAACTGGCCCAACAAAGCCCATCCTCCCCAATCAACCAGCCACCCAACTCATAAACGATTTCCTGAGAATCAAATCAATCATTTGTATGGTTTATTGAAATTTTAGCCAGTTGAAAGGAGGGAATGTTCGTTACCAAAAGAAGGTGAACAGTTTGACACAATTTTCCTTGTTTACAGCACATGTACTGGCTTGAGTTAGCCACGCATTTGAACGGTCACAGCTCCAGAGTTACAACATGCATGAGCAACAGAACATTTAGTACACAAACGACCTCATAGAAAGTCAACAGGTAAAAACGTACAAAACACAGCCTCAAGACCTACAAACAACAGCATAAGGAGAGGTGGAAAAACGGGGACTAATACTCTTCTCTGTCTCTCTATCGTGCACTCTGGTACTCTTTAAATACTCCATTTTCAATTATAGATCTATATCAATAGCTTTATACATTTTTAAATTCTCTTTCATGTATAACTTTTTTTCTGTATTTGTTTTATTGTACAATATCTTTAAGAAAGGAACATGAAGACTCTTGATTGTGCTTTCCAGTTTAAAACATGTAAGCGTACAAACCTTACCTACCATAACTGTCCTCCTGTTGACTATTTCATGTTTAAGGCGCTTCATTTCTAACAGTGGTTGTTGACTAATGGGTGCGAAACAAAAATCATGACAAAATATACAGCATTGAATAACAATGAGCTCACAGGTATGGTACGAAGAAAATCATCACAGTTTATCAGTTGAAACACCCAAAACACTTGGCTCAGTAAATCCCATGTTTATTTGCCTTGGAGCTCCAAGAGCCCTGTCTTTTTGTGTATCTATGTAAAGTTGTGTATCTGTATTTGTGTGTGTATGTGTGTGCATGGTAACTTGCCAAGAAAGACAGAATTGTGTGAATGGACAGAAGGCTGGCTCTCCGTACTCAAACCTTACAAAATCCTAACCAATTTTTGGAGTCGAAGGAGAATGGTTGATTGTCATTTTTGCAACCTTTCTGATAGCATTATAAAACAGTGCTCATGCTTTATGTTGTAAGTACCTTCCAAAATAACACCCTGTGCAATTTAGAGACATTTGGGATGCAGTCCTGCACACACTGGTATGGCATACCAAATGCAAATCCAGACGTGTCTGTCAGAGATGACAGATCTCAGAAATTCTTCGTCGTGAAACAAAAACTCAAGTGAGTACATTTAAGAGGACATGTTTTAGTAAACAGTTGTAACCTACTTCCCTGATAGAGTCGCACATATACTCTGTTGTCACACAAACACACTCAAAATAAACAAAAATACACAGTAAAGTTTTACACCTGTGTTCACTTTCACTCTGTTATCTCTGGTCAGGTCTACGGACTCTGTTTCCAGAGCAGGACCTCAGGAATGGCTTTTTAGAGCACAGTGAGAGAGGACAATTATACAGTAGACTCATCTGTTCAAATAGTGTGGAGCACAAGCTACAAACAGCAGCCTCTTGTATGTTCTGGTCAGTGGAGTGAATCTGCACTTTCTCCTTATTAAAAACTGAATTTGAGTAGGAAGATGAATTTGTCTGTAAATTAAGTTTGTGAGACTGAATTGCCTTCATTGAAATATATTTTGACAGCACATTTACAACTGGGTATGTAATGAGGTATTTTCATAATTCAGTTGCTTTACTTCATGTAACTGCTTTTGTTAGGCATGATTAACTTAGACATTTTGGCTGACAATTCATCTTGCAAATTACATAATACACCAATCTTACTTTTGTAATTCATTTTGCACATGGAATTGGGTAATGACACCAATAAAATATTTAATACATCAAACAATTTTTTATTTTTTATTTCTCTCAGAAAATTCACTGCCAGAACCTTGAGGTCCGAGTAATTGCAGAGGCATCCTTTAACCATCCCATCTCACTCATCTGGTGGGCACCATGAGGGTGAATGCAAGTTATCCACTGTCCTCGAACACATCAGATAGAAATACTGTGAGAATGTGGTGGTTGACTAAAATGTTTTGTTTTTTCACAGCTAAAAAACCCAAAACAAAACAAAACAAAACAAAAGAACAGCCAATCTCTCTGGGTAGCCGAAATTTGATGAAGCTGTCTGTGGCTGCTTTGGTTGCTTTGGCAGGGCACTGCTCTAACGTGTGAAAGCAGCCATTTTCCTTCCATTGAAGAATCCAACATACTGTATAGCCTTTTATTTTCATCACCCATTCTGGCCTCTGTGTTGTTCTCTATTCCCACTTTTCCTTGCTACTCTCTTATTCTCCAATACCCCCCCCTCCTCTCTCTCTCTCTCTCTCTCTCTATCTCTCTCTCCCTCTCCCTTTCTTTCATTGTTATTCTCCCCACACCTTGGCTCATTGCTCTCAATTCATTTAGACAGCAGTGGGAACACATACACATTACACCAAAGAGGTTTTGTACCAAAACACGGACAATTACACAGTCTCTCTGTCTCTTGCTCCCTACAACCCCACCCCCCACACACACACACACACACACACACACACACATATATCCACACCCAAACACACATATAAATATGCTTTCACTGACATTTGAAGCATATATCTGTATTCTATGTGTGCACGTATCTGATATGATCAAGACTCCAATAGCCAAGTGCTGTACAGTCCTGATAGCATCCTGCACTGGATGGGCTAGCTGTCACCATGGCAACTAGCTGTAGTTATCTTCAAGACACTGCATTCTATGTGTGTATTCAGTCTGTCACAGCACACACACACACACACACACACACACACACACACACAATGATAGTGGACTACTTTGGCTTTCCATGTCAAGACGGCATTGCACTGTACAAGAATGATTAAGTATCAAAATAACATTTGTCTCCATAAATACTACTGCCAAAATAAACCTCTGATTTAAAAGCAGAAATACAAGACAGCATACAACTTAATGCCGGCATTCTCTGTGCTACAAAATATCCTCGAAGCATTCTTTCTCTGTCAGCTCCTCTCCTCTCTTCTCCTCCATCCTCTTCCCCTCCCCAACCGTCGTTCCTCTCTCCTTTCCCTTTTTCACTCTGTTCCCTCCTTCTGTCTCGCCTTCTCCTCACTCCTCTCTCTGTCCATTCACAAATGGCTGGCATAGGTGTGTCCTGGCAACACACTGCAGAAAGGATCTCTCTGAGGCCAGCTTCCTGCCAGTTTAGGTGCAGAAGGTGTCAGTAAAAAAAAAGTAAACAGACTGTCTACTGCCCCTGGAAACCATTAACGAAGTAAAGGTGAGACTCACAATTCTCATTAACGCGCAAAACAAATGTCATCTCTAACGGAAGTTCAGAGGGGGCCTTAATCAAGATGATTAACGAGCTACACACTCCCCCCCTCTGTCAGCTTTGGGAAGTTGACCGTGCCTACCTTCCTACCTCATCACTAACGATGGCACCCCACCCTGTGCCCATCTCCCATCTTGCCAAACATGCTGTCTACACTTGTGAATTAAGAGGAGCAAAAATACGTGTTTGCTTTGATGAATGTCTCCATATAGTCATATTTAAACCTTTAGGAGAGGGCCGCATTAAATTAGCAATAGAGACCTTGGCAAAATGAGACCATCTGAAGAACTGGTGCATCCCTAGTGATACTGATAACGCTAATGAAACGCTCCACATGGTAACAGGCTCCACTGGCTTTCAGAGACCAAGTGACCAAACTAGTCTCTAGAATGGAACAGGAGTAATCCATATAAAAATAATTCATAACTGTTTGTATATGTCCTTAAGGGGTAAAAGCGCTTACACACAAATACACATACTAACATTTCAGTAGCACGCACACACACACACACACACACACACACACGTTCTTGCACACACAGAAAGACGCACACACAACATGCGCACACACACACCCATACACACATACACGCACACACACATGGTAAGTTAGTAAGGCCTGCACTTTGCTAGGAATGGGGGCAAGAGTAAACATATCAGCTCATTGGCTAGTCAGGTGTTGGTGTGTCTATGTGTGTCTGTAAAGCCTGATTCGGGACAGTGTGAGAGGTCTGGTCAGTGGTTAGCTAGAGGATAACACCAGGGAGGCTCACAGGGCAGTATTAGTCTCCCCTCACACCTCCGACCACCAGGCCTGTGTTCTGTCACCCCCAGCCCCCCCGTCTCCCCCCCAACCCACCCAAAACCCCGCCCTCCCCCAACAGTAAACGACAACCCTGGCAGCACCCGTCTTCTCCCCCTTGGTAAATGCTCACTGTGTCAAGTCCCACCAATCCCAGACTACTATGGCAGCTTCTTCCTCCTCCTCCTTCACCTTCCTCTCCCCAGTCTTCCTCATGTCAGAATGTCAGAGCCCCCTTCATCCAGGCCCCAAACACCACCCCCCTCCCTCTCCCCCCGCCCCCAACTCAGTCTAAGCCACTCTTCATTCCCAGACAGTGACTCCGTCCACCCAATCGGTCTGAGCATCACAGAGCAGGTGTTGTCGGGGAGGCTCAGTGCAGAGCACGCTGGCATGCCCTGCAGTTAAAGGGGAGTTTTGACAAAGATGGGGTGTGATCGGACGGAGGGAGGGACGGAGGGAGGGAGGGAGGGAGGGAGGAGGGGGTGGGGTGCAGCCAGCTGGCTGCTGTCAGAGGAACACCACACCACACCTGCAGCCCTACTGTACGTCTCCTGGCCCTGGCACTTTTTTTCCCCCTTTTTCTTGCCAGGTACCAAAAGGTTTGTAAACGGTCAAAGCGTGGCAAACACGTCCCTCTCTTGCCGCCGGCGATATGTCTCTCTCTCTCTCTCTCTTTCTCTCGGTCTCTCTCTCTCTCCTCTCTCTCTCTCTCTCTCTCTGTGGCGTCCTCCCTCCCCTCTCTCTCTCTGCGTTCTGATGCCCCTCGTGGGCTCTCAGTGGTTGTCATTGTAGGTCTGAGAGCGGCCCGATCTGTCCGCCCGGGGCCTCCGGAGCTGGTCAGAGCCCAGGTGGTTCTCCTGACCGCTGCCCGGACGAGCGCCTTCCGGGCGCAGCAAGCAGTTCTGTCCCAGCAGCCTCTGGGCCGCCTCCAGGTGGTTGGTTGCCGTGGCGACGGCGGCGTAACCCGCCTTGGCGCCGGCCCCGCCCAGCAGCCTGTCGAGCGGCCGGTGCTCCTCGTCGTCGGTGTCGGCGTCGATGTACCGGTTGATGGAGGCGTCGTGGAAGGTGAAGACGGCCGGGGCGGCAGCGGAACCCTCCGGGCTCTTGGGCGGCGTGCGGCTGCTGGCCGTCGTGTAGACGGACGCCTCGGGGCTCAGGAGCGAGCGGTCGGAGAGGACCGAGCTGTCCGACTGCGGACCGCCGCCGCTGGCCGGACTGGACTCCCCTCCTCCACCGCCTCCACCTCCACCTCCACCTCCTCCGGCCCCGCTGTGGTACCGCATCCTGTAGGCGTGGCCCGCCTTGAGAGGGTTCCCTGCGGGCCTGTGCTGCCCCGGGGGCTTGACGGCGGAGCACGGCGGGGTGAGCAGGGCCTCCTGGTGCTCCAGAGGGGTCTGCAGGCCGGGCGGACGCTTGCCGGCCGGACTGTGCGAGTAGCGCTGTCCCTCCTGCAGCACCAGGCCGCCGGCCGGACTGTAGGGGAAGCCGCGCGGGTTCTCCTGGAAGTCCGCGGCGCAGCTGATGTAGCTGTCGATGCTGGACAGGCTCTTCATGTCGGACACGCCGTCGCGGCCCCCCAGGGCGTTGTGCACCTCCGGGCCCGGCAGAGCCCCCAGCTCCAGCTCCTCGCGCCGGGCGGCAGCGGCGGCGGCGGCGGCGGCTCGCGTGCCGTTGGCGTTGTTGAGGTTGGGCTGCGACTGGGTCTTGGCCATCTGGTTGTAGATCTCCTCCAGCTTCTGGGCGCTCAGGTGCTGGGGCGGGACGGCGTCTCCGCGGGCCTTGCTGGGCGAGCCGTGCTCCATGTTGTAGGAGTGGTTGGAGCGCTCGTCCAGCGCGTGCTGCTTCACGGACCACTTCCAGCGGCTGGGCGAGAGGTGGTTGTCGTGGGGCTTGTCTCCCCCTCCTCCTCCGCCTCCTCTCTCCATCACCACCACGTCCAGCAGCTCGGTGCCGCGGGACAGGGCCTCGCGCACGTTCATGGACACGATGCTGCCGTTGCGCTTGGCCCGCTCCAGGGCCTCGCGTCGCTTGATGGCCTTCTCCTGGCGCTTCTGCTCCTTGTAGAACTCGGAGAAGTTGTTGACGATGATCGGGATGGGCAGCGCGATCACCAGGACGCCGGCGATGCAGCAGAGCCCGCCCACGATCTTGCCCAGCAGCGTCTTGGGGTAGATGTCGCCGTAGCCCACCGTGGTCATGGTGATGGTGGCCCACCAGAAGGAGGCCGGGATGCTCTTGAACTTGGTGTCGTCCTCGTCCTTCTCGGCGAAGAACACCAGGCTGGAGAAGATCATGATGCCCATGGCCAGGAAGAGGATGAGCAGGCCCAGCTCGTTGTAGCTGCGCCGCAGCGTGAAGCCCAGCGACTGCAGGCCCGTGGAGTGGCGCGCCAGCTTGAGGATGCGCAGGATCCTCATGATGCGGAAGATCTGGACCACCCGGCGCACGTTCTGGAACTGCAGCACGCTCTTGTTGGACTCGGTCAGGAAGATGGTGACGTAGTAGGGCAGGATGGCCAGCAGGTCGATGACGTTCAGCGGGCCCTTGAAGAACTTCCACTTGCTGGGCGAGGAGAGGAAGCGCAGCAGGTACTCCATGGTGAACCAGGCGATGCACACGGCCTCGATGTGCGCCAGCTGCGGGTTGTCGGTGGCCTGGCCGAACTCGTCCATTTCCTGCAGCTCGGGGAGGGTGTTCAGGGACAGGGCGATGGTGGACAGCACGATGAACAGGATGGAGATGATGGCCAAGATCTGCAGGGGAAAACAGGACAGAGGATGCTGTTACCTTCACAAATGGGGAAAGATTTGCAGCTTGAAGTGATGGTCATGGTTACTTACAAAATCAAATAATTACAATAAACAATAACAGTAAACAATAGACTAATATTGTAAGAGCATCAACAACAATGGTAAAACAATCAAATCTAGACTAAGACTGAAATAGGGCACTAATAACAGGCAAAGTGTCTGGACTGCATGGACTAAAGCTCTCATGAAGGCTATGGGAGCATTTAACTGAGCTCAGCTCCCTCACCAATGTTTGCACGTAGGATCTTGTCATGGGATCAAAATATCAAATACATTTAATCAACTTTAGACTTTGCATTCTGTTCTTTTTTTCCATGTAAAGTAGAGCTTTTAGTGTTCTTCATAAGATATGAAATGTCCTGTCTAATGGCCTCCCTATAAAGGAAGAGTCAAAAGGATGCTTCTACTGGCAAGAATTAAATCAGACACTGACTGCAGTTGTGAGTCATTTGCCATCATGGCTTGTAGTGCGGTAAATTCCATAATAACACAGTCACATTGACATTTTGACATTAGCTGTTGTGACCACTGAGACAGACATACGCACTCACAACACACACACACACACACACACACACACACACACACACACACACACACACACACACACACACACATAATATGTCCCTTCTATGGTAAAGAGTTCATAAGAAAACAAGAAGGCACTGATTGAGGTGGGTGTATCGCAAGATACCTGTGGCCCTTTAAAAGCAGGCCTGTGTAAGCAGCTGCCATTGCAGGTAGCTAGCAAGGAGCAGAGCCCAAGCAGAACCCCAGTAGCCATGGTAACATAATGCAGCAGCCTGGGTGCCGCTTTCTCTGAGGCAGTGCATATGCAAATGTGAGAGGACAGCAAGAGAAAGACAGAGAGAGAGAGAGAGAGAGAGAGAGAGAGAGAGAGAGAGAGAGAGAGAGCATGCATTAAATCAGTTGAATAGGGTTTTACATGTGCAACTGTCAAATAAGCCTTTTGATAAGTGTGTGCCTGTGTTTGCATGTGACAGCGGGAAATCGAAGAATCGTATATATTGGGTTGAAGAACACAGAATGGTAGATGCTTAACTGCATGCTTCATATGCTTGAAAGGGTAGCCATGCGTGGATACCTGCAAGCATATGTACACTCAGAGTCACTGAAAGCTGCTCCCATATTTACTTCATTCACACAGCACTGTTCCATTTTTACTACAATTAGCATCCACAGTGGCTTACAAAGTATGTTTGTTCCCAAGAAACCCAAACTAATTACTCAGCCCTTTACTCCTTGGTGAGATGACATAAGAAACACTGCTGTGTGCACGTCAGTGCCATCTGAAATCATTTTTGCACATTGAGAGTTTGAAGATAAATGTAATTTATGAGGACAGAATAAATTTCAGTTTCAACTCAACCATTTAACCAATATTAATCAAACTCTCCACTTACATGTCAGCTACACCCCACTCCCTTCTAACTCTAACCTACTGTAACTTTACACTGTATCATATCCTAACATTAAAGTAAGACCATTAAAACACTATCAGATACAGATACAGACACATTGCCAGTTGTTATGAGTCATTCAGTTGAATTTGGCCCTTTTCCATGACCTCGAATTACATGAATGTATCACCCTTGACAGCCACAACAAATTCTCTTTCAATGATATGCCAATATTCAAATTAGGTCAACGTCACTGAAATGGGTCAGTATGTGTATACCGTAGGTCATAAAGATCGACTTAAGTCCAATAGCTAGGCTACAAGGTTTATTGCGTTGTTTACTACTAAGTTATGACTTTATATCAAATATGCATTTGAAATATAAACCTTGATTCAGAACACCAGCTGAGCAACATACCTTGAATTTACTTGACATACATGTATGACTACATGAAAATATGGCAAAACTGTCTTTATCATACCACTCAGGTTTCTCAACACCAGTATGCAAATTGACATATCAAACAAAGTAGCCTACACATGCTTTTCGTGAACATGGAGTGAACAAAGGAGATCAATGAACATAGAAGAGCATATTGTAGGCTATTATGATATCCAGGCTTTTCTTTGCTGGGATTGTACACCTTCCCACTTTTCTCAAGCTCAGCCTAGCTAGAATATAGCCTACAGTATATATTTTAAGCTTGAGTGACGTGGCCACACAACCTCTTATCTCTGAGAAATTAATTAAACTACATGACTGGAGTGGAAAGTGAACGTATGATGTTCTTTGATGAACTTTGTCTGTGTTTGTAATTTCCTGTTGTTGCCAGCGACATGGTTAATGTGTGCATGGAGTATGAGTATTGCTGTGTGTTGCCGTTTGTGTGTATGTCTGTTGTGTTGATGTGCACATACAGTAGTAGGCAGCAGTGTGGATTACAGCAGTGACGGGAGCCCACCTCATCCTCCCTGTGGGACTAGTGAGGGGAAGAGATCATCAGATGTCTGCTTAGGCAAGCAATACAGAGCAATATCTAACCCCCTCCTCACAAAGGTCAAAGGTATACTGCTTAAACATGAGTGGTACAACAGGAGGTTTGCCTTCATTACCACACAGACGCAAGAAAAATCACCAGCAACACTTCTTGATTAGCCTTTCACTATTAACCGGGAGGGAAATACAGTGTTCTACAGTGTACAGAATTCTGAAACAGATTTTCACCCAACATGGAGAGAAACAGAGAGAGAGAGAGAGAGGGAAGAGAGGAAGAGAAAGAGAGAGCAGCAGAAACTAACAGGAGTGGTGTGACATTCCAAATTTTCTCCGTAACAACCCTGCGGCGTGAAACGGCCATACTGCCAGTCACCCAGTTGCCCCTATCAACCTCCAATCAGGATGGCTCAACACTGTTGCCATAGCTACACAGCAGATGTTTACAATGATAGTGTCTCCTCAGCCATCCCTGAACCAGGCACCTCTCAGTCCCCTGTTGCTGCTCTAGATTGCCGTGTCTCAGGTGGGCTATGGAAAAACAGGGTCGAGTCCCAATGAAATCAAATCATCACCACACCATCAACAAACACAGCAGGTGACTGTCAACATGATTGACACTTGTAAACATGAGGACCATGCGATGTGAACCTAGAGCGAGTTAGCATGAAAGCAGAATGGCTAATGCGGATTTTCTTTGTGAATAGTTAAGATATCTGGCTTCCCATTCTGAGAGCTTGGAATATACGGTAGATACTCTGAGAAAATGAATTTGGCCATGACCATGGTGCCCACCTGAGCTCTATAATCCGCAACTAGGATTTGAGCGGATTTCCTCTGTATTCATCTTCCCATGAGACGGGAATCCCTGTCTGTCAGTGTTGTGGTATATGAAGGTGGTGAATCCCTGGTGAATTCCTATGGCTGCAGGCAGTATCTTAGTGATGTTGGAAAATAAGGCTATAATGAACAGACTCTTAAACTGAAGGAAGTGCTGATAAGATACAAGCGGTTATTCTTACTGATATTTGGTTATTCATATTTGAGCTCAACAGCCAAACAAATAACATCCAAGCTGTCCATGCTCCCAAAGCAGAGCCTCTTAGTTTGCATGCTGCACAACCCCCCCATTGTACTAGAATTGTAGACTACTCCTTTCATTTGTTGCAAACTGCATATTTCAGAAAGTGAATGCAGACAACTTACAAGACAGAGCAACAGAGTATCCATTCTACACTTAAAGTAACTCAAACTGTTTTGATGCAAAATGTATCTGCACACATTGTCAGAAACAGGTTGTACTACTGCCATTCTTAAAGGGTCTTCCAAACAAAATAAGTCAGTTTTTTTCATCTACCTTAGTATGAGAATGTGCTATACAATAAAAATCGTAACTTGAATTGAAAGGTTCAAAACAATAACAGAGACCGTCCCCTCTCTACCCCTCGTCTGCTTCCCCTTTGTCCCACTGCCAAGGGCTCAGTACTACATTAACCCATGAGGTATTACCATCATGAGCCATTGTATGCTGATCTGGTGGGGGTTTCATTAGCAAAGCAGATGCTATAGCTAGAGTATACAGAAAACATAATCCTATCATGATAACACATGACATGTGTGTAATGATACAAATGTACAGGATATATGGCCAAATCTGTGGAATTAGATTGTCTTGTTCTATGCTTGCATGTGTTGTTTGGAATATGTTTGTATACGTAGGGTATGACAGTTCAAATGACTAAATGAGCTAATATTTAAGTTCACAGTCATTTCAAAATGCACTTGTCAAAATAGGCATTCTGAGGTAATAGTGGGTGCCCAGCTCCAATACTGTATGACTTTCCTTTGGTCAGTAGGCCAGGTCTCACATAAAAAATGTGTGAAAGTACATGAGCATATTACTAAAGGTTTGTGAGACAGCTAGTGTGTGTGTGTGTGTGTGTGTGTGTGTGCGTGCGTGCGTGTGTGCGTGCGTGCGTGCGTGCGTGCGTGCGTGCGTGCGTGCGTGCGTGCGTGCGTGCGTGCGTGCGTGCGTGTGTGTGTGTGTGAAAGAGACAGATAGAGAGACAATGGAGCAAGAGAGAGGGAAAGAAAGAGAGACAGACAGAGTATCCTTACAGACATGTATCCTTACACCCCACTGTGACAGAAGCCAGACACAGACGGAGGAAAAAAACAACAAGCCCCATCAGCTCCCATGTTAGCTATTCAGACGACCTTCCCTGGCGGGAGGTCGTCTGACCCTCTCAATGAACATCAAAACCTCAGCCACCAATCAAACACACACACACACACACACACACACACACACACAGACACAGACACAGACACAGACACAGACACACACACACACACACACACACACACACACACACACACACACACACACAGACACAGACACACAGACACACAGACACACAGACACACACACACACACACACTGAGCTGTCCATTAGCTGTCACACAAACTCCTAGTGCCATGATCTACAGAGATCAGGCTATGCTCTGACACGTTCAGATGTCTTCAGCTTCAGATTCAGCCTTGGCTATGCAGACGGCCAGCAAGCAAACAATGAACCCTGTCCAGAAAATTCTTAAATGTGCAACACTTGATTATAAGTTATAATATAATAAGACCTTGTGTTAAATTCCACAACATTTGGCCTCACATTCCATTTGCGGTACATTTTGTGTGTGTGTTACTGTAAAAAAAAAAGTGTTCATGTAACACCTCTGTACATGGGGAAAAAAGTGTCTCAGACCAGCTAATCAACACGGCAACACTTCAGCAGCACAAAACAGAGGGTTATCATTTGATCGGCTGTTGAAGCCAATTAAAATCTTTCTCAATCAAACTTCAGACTTCTTAGCTTTTAATCTAGTTCATTAACTACTCTGGTTGATCAGTAAATTATGTAACACTTGTAGCGTTCATAATTTATGGGCTATGCGGATAATTACTAGCCTTACTAGCATAGTCTGTCTCCATGATGACTATGCATTTGTAACACACTGTTACCCTACTGAAGCAGGAAATGTCTGCCTGTCTGATGGAATTATGAAATTGTATTATCTGTTGTTTATAAACAGACATTACAAAACATGATATTATGTCTGGGGTGAAAACAGCAGTTATGCAGTGGCTTGCAGCAGTTGGGGTCAAAATATAGATGCTTTCTAAAAGCAATGTTTGACAGGAGACCACAGGGAGGAGTGACAGCCATCAATCAGCCCATTTCCGCTCCTAATACCTGTCCTACACATCTGACAAGCTGATGTTGCAGAGCCTGCCACTTCCTCTTCATTCACTTCTGTTTCGCTCGTATCTCTGAGCTCACATTACCCATTATCATTGTCAGACAGTGGGCATCACTTGCACACAATCTCCGGTATAAACATCCCAGGACCACGGCCAGCTACCATGCCAAATATCACTCAGTCTGCAACTGCATCAACTGTAGTCTGGCACACCACCCCCTTCAATAATGAAGAGTGTTCTATAATTGCACAGGATCCATTCAGTCACATTACGCAGATTAAAGGATAGCGCCGTCTAAGAACAACTTTTGTTGGGGACCAAAGTCATGTTCATTGGAGTAATTCGCATTTATGTATGTACAACTTAATAATATATTGTGATAGCCTTGAGGGCAAGCTCGCGTCAAAGTAAATCACTTCTCTTGAGCCACTGACAAGGCTCAAAATAAATGTACACCTCTGTGATACTGTGGAGGGGGTCCCTACAGACAAACCAAAACAAATTGAACGTTCAGTGCACAGAAAGGGTTTACAATTTTGTATTTGTGCAGTCAGCATGTTGCATCATTATCATTTATGTGTCTGCCAGAAGAAAGTCTGCATAGGTTGATTGGGATTTGGGAATCAACTTCTCTAGCAAGATGGCGGTGACCGGAAGAAGAATGTAGTTAATTCGGTGACTGGCTGTCATTTTTATACCCTTACGATGATGCTTGCACCAAGTACTTGGCAATAGTCATGCCATATCAGCTGGTTTGGATCAGTGGGAGAAAAGATTACTCAATCAATTAATTTGAGCTTGAGCACTGTAAGTAAGCTACTTGACCTCTTAGTCGGCATGACCCCCACCCCTCATGCTCTCACTACATCCCTACAAAAAATGTTTTAACATTTTCCCCATCTACAGTATCAGCCTAAAAAAGAGAATGGGCATTAAGTTTATCAACCTTTGCACTTATGTAAACTATTGTATTTTCTGCCTGCCTGCATGTATTGAACTTTTGAGTTCCATGCCGTGGCAATTTAGGATGAACACCCATATTACTGCAGCCCTGGTCATTTGTGTGGTAGACAGGAAGTTCATCATTGTTAACAATTACAGTAATATCAACGGCCTTTCAGTTATGAAGTCAGAGACATATCGTGTTCAGAGATACTCTATTGGCTGATTATCATTTCACAAGACTCAACATTTAAAATAAAAAAAATGCATCAATAGGTTAACTAATATGATAATTTATATGGATGTACCCCCTGTGTGATATACCTGTTTCACATCATGGGTGGATCATCAGAAATGCTTTAGGAATTTGACTTTGTACAGTGTAAAATTAGCAGAATAAGACGGGTAAGAGAGATATATACCTAATAGATATTGTCCATCATGAAAAAAAACCCATTTAAAGAACATACAATATATTGAAGTTCAGTGTAGCGTGAAGGTTCAGTAATGTATGCCACACTATGCTACATATTACATACAGTAGTCTATGGATTGATTGCTCTGAATAAGTTAACCCCCAGGCTTAGGTCTTCTACTCTGTGCCACAGTTCTTTAGACGGACAACATTTTCAAATAGCAGATCCTGTTGCGCCGTTGATAGCAGGGATTTGTAATCTTATAAACTGACAACATGTCATTACCCACAGCTTACCATCAGCACATACGACATAATGATGGAGTTGGGTCCAGTAAACTGCCCTGTTTCAACAACATTAACAAAGCGCGGCGATGTACAATATGACACTAATGCCCTTATGATTTGCCATAATATCATGCTTGCATACGATTTGTCTTGGCGCGGTGGCCTGGTGAATGAGGTGAGGGCCACCAGTGGAGCTTATAGCCAGCGACGGCGTCACATTAGTGCTGCACTCATCCTGACAGCACCTCTCCCAGGGACAGGGTTTCCATGGAGACAGGAGAATACCATGTCTTTGCCATTTGTCACACGAGGCTGGCATGGAGGTGGGTAGAGTATTAAAAGATTGTCTGCTCGTAAGAGGAAGTGGTTACTTACGGCACAGACACACAGCGCGCTTGTGTTTTTTTCCTCTTTGATCAGAGAGATGTAGGCTACACATGAGGAACTATGTTGTCTTGTGAGAGTGCAGGGTAAGAGCGGAACCTCTGTGATGTTTTACTAGTGCAGGAATAAGTTCTTTAAATTGGGATCTCAAGTCAGCCATGACAATGTCTGTCCATCTGCCTGACCCTCACTTTAGCTTCAGCACCAAGGCTCTTCTGTAGAACTGGAGACTGCAGGAGAGTGATGCTAGACAGGTGTGCGCACACACACACACACACACACACACACACACACACACACACACACACACACATCCGCCTTCCCACCTAGCCACCCACACACATGCACATATGCATGCATGCATGCATGCATGCGCACACACACACAAACACAGACACACAGACACACACACAAACACACACACACACACACACACACACACACACACACACACCTTCCCACCTACCCACATGCACATATGCATGCATGCAGACACACACACACATCTACCTTCCTACCCAGCCACCCACACACACATGCACATATGCGCGCGCACACTCACACACACACATCCACCTTCCCACCTATCTAGCCACCCTCCCACACACAGCCATGTACAGTACAGCATGCGCACGGGCACCAATCACACACAAACACATGATGCCTGTGAAACCCAGTGTGTCCACATGCCATCCATCTGGCCAGATGACCTGCCACCAGAGCTGCTGGTGGACTGGTTTCCTGCTCTCCTGCTTGATAATTCATGAACCTTAGATGAGCAGGAGATTCCTGTTTTACAGGGGGGGCTATATTTAAACCCAATGGCCCATTACATGCGTATTTATAGCAGTAGTCAAAGGGTCTGTCTCTCTCTCTCCCCCTCTTACTTCCCCCTCTCTCTCTCTCTAGCTATCACCCACTCTCTCTTCCTGACAGACAGACACACACAGACACACAGACACACACAAACACACACACGCACACACGCACACAAACACGCACACGCACACACACACACACACACACACACACACACACACACACACACACACACACACACACACACACACACACACACACACACAGAGTGTCTCTATCCTGCTCATAACAGGACTGCTGTTTCAGCAGTTATGGATTTTAAGGATCTGGTTTTCTCACAACCTGCCTGTTGAAGGTACAGAAGCCCACAAGGCACAAACAGAGCCAATGCAGCAGAAGCTCAACTTCACATTTTTGTTCACTTGTGGTCAGGAACTAGCACAGTGCCTATACAAAACCTTCTCGCAGACACACCGCACTCAGTGCCAGCTGCCATGTTGTTGAGGTCAAGAGCCATTAACTATTTCTGTCTGCAGGTAATCACTATATTTTTGAGGTCAAGATCCACTACATGTTGTCATTTCCCTATTCCTTTCACATTTCACATCAAAACAGCTTTACACTCAACACTGCACTCAATTGAGTCTTCAGCAATACACTTGCCACGTGTGGAGATGATGAAGCGCAGATGAACAGTTTGAGAGATATGTTTGTCATCTTCAGGACTATTCGAGCAGACACAGTCACCAGCAGTGGCACTTCTGTTGATCTGATTTAGGCTCAACAACAACAACAACAACACAACAACCACAGACTTCTCAGCCAAAGTCACAGCGCCTGGTCTCTTAATGAGCACGAGTGTTTGATCATGGTGGAAGGCTCAATCCCACACAGTCTCCTCTGACGGGCCTCCTGCAGAGGAAGAAGACTGGTCTGCTGATGTCTGCTGCCTTCTCACCTCCAGATGGCCAAGCGCAGGCTTGCGGGGTGCAGACACCCCAGCAGACAGACAGGCAGCTTGGCAGACTGAGAGAGAGACAGACAGCGAGAGAGACAGGCAGACGGGCAAGCAAACAGGCGCACGCGGCAGACAGCTTGAATCACCACGCCTGCCGTCAAACGAGTGGAGATGTCTGACGGACGTAAAAAAAAAAAAACACACCCAGACGAAGAGGCACGGCCAGGGCAGGAGGACTCTGCCTGGGAGACACGTAAAAAGCACCCAGACGTGCAAGCAGACACACCCTCCGCAGACAGACCAACAGCAGCCCGCAAACACTCACACACAACACAAGACAACAAGCCCAGCAGCTGAGGAGCATTTTGCAGTTGCATTCTTCTTGTTGCTGATGGCCAGGAGGCTTGGTGACGCACAGACACAGACACGTCCCAGCCCTGCAGAGCACACTCACTTGTCACTTCACACTTCAGTCTCGCCGACTTTCCCTCTTCGCTTCCGCTCACGCATGTTTAACTGATGAAACATGCAAAACACCGAGATTTAAAACCACTGCACGGCACACATGTACACATACACATACACACACACACAGACACACACACACACACACACGTACACACACTTGTTCACAAATAACAAA